>NC_043018.1:27396247-27403747 GCF_006345805.1 Octopus sinensis
GAGAGAGAGAGAGAGAGAGAGTGTGTGTGTGTGTGTGTGTGCGTGTTTTTCTCTGACCACTGCTTGTCAAGCAGTGTTAATGTGTTATACGTTCCTGTAACATAGCGGTTCAGCAAAAGAAACAGATAGAATAAGTGCTAAGCTATAAAAAATAATTGAGTCGATTCGGTCGACATAAACTCTTCGAAGCAGTGCCCCAGCAAGGCCGCAATCCATTGATTGAAACATGTATAAGATAATATACATGCATATAACATACGTAACACGCATACATACATTCACACACATACACGCACACATGCATACATACATATTTATATATACACTGTGTATGCTGACCCTCTTCTCCCACGTCCTAGTTCACACGGGATGCCTCTCAACGCCTCCAATTTCTGTAGTAATAGCTCAAGAACCAGTACATGCAGAAGAGACGGGAGGGGACACCCTTGACGGACCGAACGTATGATGTTGATGAGCTCGGATAGGTAACCATTCACCCTGATTACCAAGTGAACGTCACTGTATACATTACAGTGATCCAGCCACGAAAACGGGACTGAAACTGGTCGCCAAGTATTGGTAGTCGACCTTATCGAACGCTTAGATTGATCCAAATTGCCAGGTTCCTTACCCACCCAATCTATGATGTATTGCATGAGGTGGAGTTTGTCGTGGATGGATCTGCTTGGGATTGTGCATGTTTGCAAATCACAAATCAGTTCCTCGATGACAAGCGCCAACTTCTTTGCTAACACCTTGGCCAAAATTTTGAAGTCTGCGTTGAGAAACGTTATCGCCTTAAAGCCTTCTATTTGATCGCTCTTCTTTGAGTCCTTTCTTAGCAGTTTCACTGCTCCTCGACTCTCACAATTCGAAAGTGTCACGTTCTGCTGCCGGTTGCGGTAGATGTCTGCCAAAAGGCCGGCAATCAAGTATGGTGTATAGAAGTAAAGCTCATAGGGCACACCATCCGAACCAGGTGATCTGCATCCCGAGTAAATCCTCATCGCATTCCGTATTTCCGCGGCTGTTACAAATCACAACTTGTGGTCTGTGTCACCGACCAATTTTATTAGGAAATCAATGAAAATCTGGAATACAGAGTTAGCTTCATGGAGAAAACTTTTGGCGACGGTTAACATTAAGAGAGGCATATTTCAAGGAGCTAGCCTATTACCATGGCCGATTGGTGTGATTAGTTCTCGGAACTTGTTCCTGGGCGCTGCATAGATAAGAGTAGCCAATCGCCCCATTGCAGGATGTGTAGCAGCAGAAACGAAACAATCTCACATATTGTGAGTGAATGTGGCAAGCTGACTCAAAAGCACAACAAAAGGAGTCTCGAACAGAGCACGGAAATGATACGAACATGAACCAGAAGGATTCAGAGAACAAGGATGTTGTGGGATTTTACAATCCAATGCGATTGCCTAACCCAGGCTCGGAGACCAAATATTGTTATTGTAGATAAACGAAAAAAAAAAAAGAAATCAAAATCATAGATACTGCGGAAAGTGACATCGGGGAACACCTTGAAAAATGGGGGAAAATTAAATTATCTATAATATATGGATGATTTAAAGATCTTAGAAAGAGCGAAAGCAAAATAAAAAGCCTAGTTTCAACACTGCATATATTCAGTAAGGATATCGGGATTGAATTTGGGACAAAAAAGTGTGGTATGCTTATAATATAAAGAGGCAAAGTAGTGTCACTTGATGTTGTAGAGCTGCTCAACGGCGAGAGAATCAAGGATATTGAGACTAATGGATATAAATATCTGGGGATTTTAGAACACGACAAAATCAAGGAAACATGAAATGAAGGAAAGCTTTAGGCGAGAATAAACTCAATGGAAAAACATAATCAGGGCAATGAACACATGGGCTGTTTCCTTAATGCGATACGGCGCAGCTGTTGGTGGGTGGACAAAAAAACGAGCTTGAGGAAATGGACAGGAAAACTAGAAAAGAGATGACAATTATCAAGGAACTACACCCCAAAAGCGATACTGACAGACTGTACGTGCCTAGAAACAGTGATAGAAGGGGTCTCATAGGATGCAAGTTCTGTGTTGTCAACGAGAACAGTCTGGGATGGTACATCAAACAGCAGAGTGAATCCTTGCTTGCAACAGTTAAAATTAACAATACCTACCAAAAGTGTGATGCAAGCACAAACATTTAAGACTCAAGATGAAGAAGAAAGAGTAAACAATTGGAAAATGAAATCACTGCATGGGGAATGTCTCAGAGAAATCGAAGGAAAAGATAAGATCAACACTTGGAGATGGCTAAGGAAAAGTGATCTGAAAGGCATTGATATGAATCGCCCAGGGACAAGTTCTGAGAACTAATTATACCAAATAGATAAGAGTAGCCAATCGCCCCTTTGCAGGATGTGTAGCAGCAGAAATGAAACAATCTCACATATTGTGAGTGATTGTGGCAAGCTGGCCCAAAAGCACAACAAAAGGTTCACGCGATAAAGTGGCTAATTTCGTCCTCTAGAGGCTATGTGAAATAATACAAACATGTACCAGAAGGAATCAGTGAGAACAAGCAACATAAAATGCTGTGGGATTTTACAAACCTTTGTGACTCCCTAATCGAGTCTCGGAGACCAGATATTGTTGTGGTAGATAAAGGAAAAGAAGAATCCAAGAAACAGAGATATTGCAATACCTGGAGATGCATGCACAAGTGACAAAGAAGTAGAAAAGATTGAAAAGTACAGACTACTCAAAGACGAAATTGCAAGAATGTGGACTATGAGGAGAGTGTCTGTCATTCCTGTAGTTGTAGGGGCACTAACAACCAAGTTCGAGAAATACGTCAAAGTAATCGGAATTGACATGAGAGCAGAGCAAACCCCCAAAACTGCTCTGCTGGGGACAGCTAGGATTTTGAGATTGGTACTTGGATGTTGAATGTCTCCCACGATAATTAACAACCAAGTATTAAAGCTTATTATGTGCGGAAAAAAGACCCTGTGAGACCTCTGACAGCAGACTTGCTGTCCGCCCTCACATATTCTACCACAACAAACAAAACCGAACGTTCTGAGAAGACAATGATAATAATAATAATAATAATAATAATAATAATAATTATAATAATAATAATAATAATAATAATAATAATAATAATAATATAATAACAATAACAATAATAATAATAATAATAATAATAATAATAATGATAATAATAATAATAATAATAACAACAACAACAACAACAACAACAACAACAACAACAACAATGATCACGATGATGATAAATGCCTTCATGCAGTACCAGGCAGTGGTTCTCATGGCTTTTGATCTTAACTGATTGGAGGTGTTATATTGCAGTGCTTCTCAAACTATCTGATGTGGCGTGCTGGCAATTTATTTTTTACAATGTACCAGGGACCGGTAATATTTCTTCGTAATATTAATTTATATCGGAAGCAATATACATAATGAATATAATAAAAGGTGACAATTTTTTTATCTCATATTTATTTCGTAAACAAATATTACGTTGTTATATAAGCACTTTATAAGCATTTTATAATGTTTCTTTTCTGGAAACTCATCGCGTACCGGCAGCTGATGGCTCGCGGACCACCATTCTGTGTAGCACTGTTATAATGTACATCTTTTGTCTTGGTATAAAAGATGGGCTGCAACAAATATTCTGTTCAATACCGCAGATTTGCATGTCAGTTGTTTGACCTTAACCAGTTGAGCATGTCCCTTAGTGGCTGATGATATGTGCATCTCTGGTCATGAGCAGGAGTAGAGGAGCCTTATAGCAATGCGTTGAGTGGAAGTCTTCGGGATTTGGATAATTCACCTCTGGAAACATGGGTGTTTTGTTTTCACCCTTAATCCTTATTTAGGGATCTTTTGAGTGGGATGGGCTACACGACCAGCAAAAATTTTTAACTGGGCTCCATCGGCAAGGTCATGCACTGTTTATCATGATATGAAATCACTATGTCGCGCACATATGGTTGTGATGCATGTGCCAGGTGTACCCTTATCAGACAGGTAGTCATGATGGGTATACTGGGCTTCGTATAATTGCACCCCTGTGTCACTTTGATGGTATGCACTGATCTCTCACTCAGTAATAATAATCCTTTTTATTATAGTCATAATGCTTGAAATTTAAGTGGGGGGGGGGGTCGATTATATCGATCCTAGTACTTGATTTGTGTTGTTTTCTCTTTTTCGATAAGGGCAAAGTCGAACTCAGAACATTAAAAGCCAGATGAAAATTTGGTAAGCATTTTATCCAATGTGCGAACGATTCTGCCAGGTAGGTCAGCATTGACCTAGCATATCACCTGATCGACAGGCAAAAGCCATCCAATCGTGGCCATCCTGTCATTATACGAATATCTACAGCTGCATCGTCAAATGTGTCCTTACTTTTACAAGATGGTATGGTGTGATTTGACTTGAGGGAGATTCGGTTGCTATTTTTAAGTGGTCGAGTTAAAGATCTGTTAAAAATAGAAGCTTTTCTCGTTGGTTCGTCCCCAGAAAGTATGGAAGTGGAATGGTTGTGTAAATCCTTGTATTCTTTGTATGAAATGGGTTGATAAACCTGTCCTTTCCTACAGAGGAGCGCCAAACAAATAAAATACTAATAATAAGATTAAATAAAATAATAAACTAGACAAATAAGAACTAGGGGTGCGAGGGAGCTATTAAGTTCATCGGCCCAGCAAGTAAGCGACTGGAACAGCCATAAATTAAAACCACACCCTGTCAAGAAAATTGTTTCGTAAAAAGAAGACAGGCGGTGGTTAGGTTTTTTTTTTCCGAGTTGAGATTTTGAGCAATCTTTTCATTCTTTTTCTTGATGCAAATTTGTATGAATGACGTCACTGACACACTGAATCACAGCCTACAGATTGTGAAAAGTGAGCTCCGATCCTCTGATGGAAATTGAATTCATTTCGTATTACAAACAACGTGCTGTTTCTTTGATCCCGGTGACATGATTCCCGTTCCAAGCCCCTACGACACCAATATTATTTATCGTTTTCACTCATAAAGAAAAGGGACGACCACATTAAAACGGGATAGTCACGGATGTAACGCCTTTGATTATTGCAGCATTCTATGAGGTAGTCATAGATAATGTTTGAAAATAAATAAAACAATATCGTCGCGGCTGTAACACCTTTACTCTTTTACTCTTTTACTTGTTTCAGTCATTTGACTGCGGCCATGCTGGAGCACCGCCTTTAGTCGAGCAAATCGACCCCGGGACTTATTCTTTGTAAGCCCAGTACTTATTCTATCGGTCTCTTTTGCCGAACCGCTAAGTGACGGGGACGTAAACACACCAGCATCAGTTGTCAAGCAATGCTAGGGGGACAAACACAGACACACAAACACACACATACACATATATATATTTATACATATATATGACAGGCTTCTTTCAGTTTCCGTCTACCAAATCCACTCACAAGGCATTGGTCGGCCCGGGGCTGTAGCAGAAGACACTTGCCCAAGATGCCATGCAGTGGGACTGAACCCGGAACCATGTGGTTGGTACTTACCACATAGCCACTCCTGCGCCTTTGATTATTATTACATTATATATGCTAATAATGTCTAAAAATAAATAAAATGAGATGGTCATGGGCCTTACATCATTGAATATAGATCTACTTCTATATTCAATGAGAGAAAGTTAGGGCGAAAGGGTACAACAGGGATCGCCCCCCCCCCGCCGGAGCCTCGTGGAGCTTCAGGTGTTTTCGCTCAATAAACACACACAACGCCCGATCTGGGAATCGAAACCGCGATCCTCCAACCACGAGTCCGCTACCTTAACCACTGGGCCATTGCGCCTCCACCCCCTCAAATAATAGGTTAATATAATTCAGACAGCTGCCACCGATTCTTTTCTATCCAAAGCTTTTCTTTCTTCCTTTCTTTCTTTTTTTCTTTCTTTCTTTCTTTTTTTACAACACAGTATTCTACAGGCTGTTATTTATAGTTTTGACTAATTTGAACACCGCTGTTAAAACGATTTCTTTAACATCTCTTTAAGTTTCTAAAAGAAGCAAAAATAACTCATAGCAAACTAAATTCGTCTATTATAGGCGTCGGAACTCCTATACCACGTGATTTCAGTTCAGTCCACTGGACATCATCTGTGGGAAATGTTCGGTCACCATATGCCAGTCAAAACTCACTTCTACCTTGTATAGAATATCAGCTTCTTTATTAAAAAGCTTATTAAAAATTAATTATTAGGGGCAGGAGTAATATTCGTACGATCTGTGTGTGTGCTTTTATGTACCAAGACCCCATATGAGAGGTTCTCTCAAGGCCCAAAACGCAGCATTCGGTGCTCTTACAAGGCATCCACGTTAAGTTGGATATAAAGGCTTCTTTTAGGTACAAGGGCTATGTGATGTTATCTGTGTTGTGCATTATTTATATGTTATGTGTTATATATATATATATATATATATATATATATATATATATATATATATATATATAATGTATATTAAGCACATACACGGTTACACACATACACATACATGTGTGTGTGCGCGCGTGCATGCGTGTGTTTGTGTGTGTGAAGGTGCATGGCTCAGTGGTTAGAGTGTCGGGATTACAATCGTGACGTTGTGAGTTCCACTGGGGTAGATATAATCGATTTACACCCTCCCCCGAATTTGCTGGTCTTGTGACAAAATTTGAAATCAACACACACTGATATACACACACACACACACACACACACACACGCACACGCGCACGCGCAAACACACACACATATGCATACATATATGATAAAGTTGCTGACATTAAATAGTGTTAGGGTGGTGCGCTAGCAGAAACGTTAGCACGCTGGGCGAGATGCTTAGCCATATTTCGTCTGTCGTTACGTTCTGAGTTCAAATTCCGCCGAGGTCGACTTTGCCTTTCATCCTTTCGGGGTCGATTAAACAAGTACCAGTTACGCACTGGGGTCGATATAATCGACTTAATCCGTTTGTCTGTTCTTGTTTGTCCCCTCTGTATTTAGCCCCTTGTGGGCAGTAAAGAAATAAGAAACGTTAGCACGCTTAGCGTTAAATCGCCGGTCACTACGTTCTGAGTTCAAATCTCGCCGAACTCGACTTTGCCTTTCATCCTTTCGGTGTCGATAAATTAAGTACCAGTTGCGTATCTAATCAATTGTCCCCTTCCTCTCAAATTTCAGGCCTTGTGTCTATAGTAGAAAGGCTATTAAATACTGTTAAACACACAGTATGCGAATTAGTCACTTCAGTTTTCTGTAGCTACTGGATATGTTCTGCTGCGTCGCAGACTCGGCATTCCGCGGACGATGGCGCGCAAACATCCGCTAAGGCATCTGCAGTGCTTCCTTGGTGGTGAAAAGGTGTGGTCGCCGTTCGCCAGACACGTTTTTCCCCAGCTGGTCCCCTGAACGTAGCTGCAGTCGTGTGTCAGACTGAGATCTAGAGAAGGCG
>NC_043018.1:27408747-27441247 GCF_006345805.1 Octopus sinensis
GGCCAATATCTCCACTGGCTAATAAGTCGGCATTACAATATCAAAACTGCCGACAAGTGGTATAATCACCACCCTGAGGCTGTAACTGAAGGAGAAAATGTAACCATTCTGTGGGACTTTCCAGTACATACAGACCGAACCATCAAGGCCAATAAACCAGATATTGTTGTGAAAGACCAAAACAATAAAGTTTGCTTATTGATCGATATGAGCATCCCCTGTGATCATAATATCTCAGCGAAAGAGTTTGACAAGCTCAGAAAATATAAAGACCTACTCATTGAAATTGAGAAAATGTGGCATCTCAAGGCGGTTACAATACCAGTGATCGTAGGAGCACTAGGAATGATCAAGAAGGGAACCGAAAATTATATGAGAATGATCCCTGGCTTACCATCCCTGCAAGAAGTGCAAAAGATTGTCTTAACTGGTACATCACACGTATTGAGAAGAGCATTTTCGATGTGAGAACTGTTGCTGCTCATGTATTTTAATTTAACTTAAAAAAAAAAAAAATGAACGAACTACTGAGTTTGGTTTAATGGCCTACCAATGTATACTATGAGTTTCTTTGCCCTAGGAGTCGGGAAGACACTCTGCAAGAAATGATAGCAAATTTGAAAGTTGAAGAAAAAAAAGTAATAATAATAATAATAATATTTGTCTTGGTATAAAAGATGGGCTACAGCAAATATTCTGCTCCATATCACAGATTTACTTGTCAGTTGTTTGACCTTAACCAGTTGAGCATTTCCCTTGGTGGTTGATGATATGTGCATCTCTGATCATGAGCAGAAGTAGTGGGGGAGCATCATAGCCATATGTTGAGAGGGATTCTTTGGGGTTTGAATAATTCACCTTTGGAAACATGGGTGTTTCGTTCATCATCCTTAAACAACCCTTATTCAGGGACCTTTTGAGTAGGATGGGTTACTCGACCAGAAGAAAATTCTAACTGGGCCCCACGTGCAAGGTCATGTGCTGTTTATCTTGATATGAGATCACCATGTTGCGCACGTATGGTTGTGATGCATGTGCCTAGTGTACCCTTATCAGACGGGTAGTCCTGATGGGTATACTGGGCTTCGTATGTTTTACCCCAGTGTCACTTTGATGGCATGTACTGCTCTCTCACTCAATAATAATAATAATAATAATAATAATAATAATAATAACGTTCTGAGTTCAAATTCTGCCGAGGTCGACTTTTATCCGTTCGGAGTAGATGAAACAAGTACCAGCAGAACACTGGGATCGATGCAGCCTACTAGCCCCGCGCCCAAAATTTCAGGCATTGTGCCTGTAGCAAAAAAATATTATTATTAGTAAATTTGTGGAAAGGTGGGTGAATGTGACGAGGATGGCCCGGGTGAATGGACCTGCTCTGAACTTTCGCTTGTAAACCGAGAAAGTTGAGAAAGAGAGAAGCAAAGGCATCTGGGGGTCGGAGTAACCAGAATGTGTGGAGTTCCTCAGTTGTCCCTGTGAGGAATTGTCCACTTTCAGGGAATTTTTATTATTTCATTGTTTTGCTAATTGTTTTTTGTTAGTTGTTGTATACACGTCATGGTTCAACACCCCACTTGTCCCTCGTATTGCGCCGTCCCTGTTTGTTTTTTATTCGGCCCTAGAGTAATAGCAGAAAGCATTATCATCATCATCATCATTATCATCTTCATCATCACCATTATTATTATTTTTTTTTTTCTTCTTTCAAATTTGCTTCTATTTCTTGCCGAGTGTCTTCCCGACTCCTAGGGCAAAGAAACTCATAGTATACATTGGTAGGCCATTAAACTATACTCAATAGTTCGTTCATTTTTTTTTAAAGTTAAATTAAAATACATGGGTAGTAATAGTTCTCACATCGACAATGCTCTTCTCAATACGTGTGATGTACCAGTTAAGACAATCTTTTGCACTTCTTGCAGGGATGGTAAGCCAGGGATCATTCTCATATAATTTTCGGTTCCCTTCTTGATCATTCCTAGTGCTCCTACGATCACTGGTATTGTAACCGCCTTGATTATTATTATCATTATTATTATTATCATTATTATTATTATTATTATTATTATTATTATTATTATTATTATTATTATTATTATTATTATTATTATTATTATTATTATTATTCTATGTTTGACTTTTGCTTTATGTCTGTATAAGTTGGCTCCAAGTCTCACCCAGAGACCTCAAGAGACAACAGGTTGGAAGTTCTGTGCCATATATTTGGGGTTTTTTATTTTTTTTATTTTTTGGTGTTGTACTAGTGAATGTCTAATACATAAAAAAAAAAATAAAAAAAAATAAATAAATAAAAATAAAAAAATTAAAAGTTTGTTTTAAACCTTGGGATTACATAGAGAGTATTTTGCGTAGGATATGAGCACTTCCCATGAGCACTATCTTTTGAATTTCTGCCATTTTGGGGTTTTCTGGTATCTGAGTTAGGTAGCAATCAGTCCCTTTCGCTATCATTCCCAGGGCACCTATGACAACAGGTATTGTTTTAGTCTTCAGGTTCCACATTTTGCTGATTTCTATTTCAAGATCTTTATATTTGCTCAGTTTTTGGTAGGTCTTGACAGATACGTTTATATCGATTGGGACAGTCATATCAATGAGGAGGCATGTTCTTTGTCTGAAGTCTTTCAATATAATGTCTGGCCTATTTGCATCTATCTTCCTGTCAGTTTGAATGGTGAAGTTCCAGAGGAGTGAGATGTGGTCATTTTCAAGCACAGGAGGTGGATTGTGTTCCCACCAGTTTTTTTCATGGGGCAAATCCAGGTTTTTGCAAATTACCCAGTGAATATATTGTGCAGCTCTATCATGCCTACTGAGGTACTCTGTAGTTATTATTATTATTATTATAATTATTGTTTTTATTATTATTACAATCTTTCCATTTTTTGCCGAAAGTCTTCCTGACACCTAGGTCAAAGAAACTCACTGCATACATTGATGGGCCATTAAAATAAACACACCAGATTGTCATTCATAAAAGCAAATGATGTATAAAAAGGTAAAACTCCATTGTTGTTGATTGCTGTGGTTTTTGCTATTGCTGTTATTGCTGTTGTTGTTTTGCTCTAAAAAAAAGTCTAAAGGGAAAAGAATTATTGAGAAGAGACGACTATTGCCAATGATATATTATTTACTTGAATTGAATACACATATTAAGAGTCCGATAGAATAAGTACTGGGCTTACAAAGAATAAGTCACAGGGTCGAGTTGCTCGACTAAAGGCGGTGCTCAAGCATGACCGCAGTCAAATGGCTGAAACAAGTAAAAGAGTAAAGAGTAAAAAGATAAATATTAAAGGAAGGAAAATTGGAAGGAAGCGCGAAACGTTGGAAGTCAGAAATAAGGGGGGGGGGTTGTACAGACATTAATTACACACACGCACATAACACACACACACACAAGTGTGTGTGTGTGTGTGTGTTATGTGCATGTGTGTGAGTGTGTGTGTGTGAGTGTGTATCTGTGTATATATATATAGGTATATATATTTATGTGACTTCGGGCGATTGAAGTGAGACTTTAGCTTTCATTTCTAAACAGGTTGATGCTCACTGTATCCTTAAAGCTGCGTGCTTAGCGGTATTTTGTCTGTCTGTCTGTCGTTACGTTCTGAGTTCAAATTTCGCCGAGGTCGAATTTGCCTTTCATCCTTTCGGGGTCGATAAATAAAGTATCAGTTTCTCACTGGGGTCGATGTAATCGACTTAATCCCTTTGTCTGTCCTTGTTTGTCCCCTCTATGTTTAGCCCCTTGTGGGCAGCAAAGAAATATATATATATATATATTATATATATGTGTGTGCGTGTGTGTGTGTATTATATGCATGTATGTGTAATTATTGTCCGTACAAACGCACACACACATATATGTGCGTGGGTGCGTATGTGTGTGTATATATATATATATATATATATATATATAATATATATATATATATATATATTCCTACAGACGCACACAAATATGAGGCGGATGCGAAGGTGGAGTATTGGAGGGATGGGTAGAAGTGTAGGAGGAGAAGAGAAGGAAGTGAAAGAGAGGGGAAGGAGATAGGGAGGCAAATGAAAATGAGAGGAAGTGTACGATGAAGTGAAAATGGAAGAAGGTTGGATGGATGGTGACGGGAAGAGGACAGGAATGTAGAAAGGAAGGAAAGTAGGAGGAAGGTCGACGACTGAGAATTGTTGTTGTTATTGTCGGTAATGGTGGTGGTGGTGGTGGTGGTGTTGATGGTAGTGAGAGTGGAGTTGGGGAGAGTGGTTGTGGTGGCCGTGGTGGTGGTAACGGTAGTGATGGTGGTGGTGATGGTAATGTTAGTGGTGGTGACAGTGGCAGTGGTGGTTGTAATGGTGGTTGTAGTTGTGGTGGCAGTGGTGGTACTGGTAGTAGTGGCGGTGTTGACGGTGGGGGATGGTTGGTGGCGTTGGCGGATGGGATGATCATCGGGGCTATAGTTGCTGTTGTTGGTGTTAATGCATTTTGTCTTTTTGTTTTTTTTAGATAAAGTTACGAAATATTGCAGAAAGGAAGAGGAGGAAGATAAGGCGCAGTAGCCGGTTGGGGTTGAGCACGAGTAATAGTGTGAGGAGATACAAAAACTGAACTGTGTAATTATCTCCGTACAAAATGGAGTAGCTTGTGTGAGTAGGGATGGTAATTCACGGGTGCTGGGTGCTGCGAAATGGTATGCGCTGGGTGCACATACCTTTCAGCAGCCACGCTGGTCGGAGAAAGCAATGGTATAATGCGTCCCACATATCATTATCCCGCTCTTCATGTCATTCTACAACGAGGTGCTGAAAAGCTCCTACTTTAAGGATACCGCAAAAGCCCTAGTTGGAGGCCCAACGTTCCGAGTTCCTTTACAGGGCTTAGAAAAACCGGAAAGGCCACTGCAATAAGTGTGTGAACCTGAGAGGGGAATATGTTAAATAAAATCATAATTAACTGATCCTCCTGTATTTTCTTTTACCCAAAGCCAGGCACCTTTCAGTACCCTCTTTGTACATATAAACATGCAGTGATTCATGCTTGCATGCATACATATGTGCATGGATGCAAGGATGCATAATACACAGGTACATGCATAGAGATACGTACACACAAACATATATACGAGAGGCGCTGAAAATTTCCCGGATTTAAGGGTATCGCGAAAAGCCTGATTGAAGGTCCAACATTCTGAGTTCTTTTACTGGGCGTAGAAAACCCGAAGGACAACTACAATAAGCTTGTGAATCTGAGACGGGAATATATTGAATAAAATCATAATTAACTGATCCTCCTGTACTTTCTTTTACGCAAAGCCAGGCACTTTTCAGGAGCCCCTTCCCCCGTACGTAGGTATCCGTGTGTATGTATATTGGTGTGTGAGAGTACCTGCACATGTATGTAAATTTGTGTAGTGATTGTAATATAACTTCAAGATGGAGAATTACAACTGCCGCAGAATGGATTGAGATAGTGAAGATGCCGACGACCGCTCAGTTCAAAGTCTCTCTTGACCAGAAATGGCCTGAACTCTTTGTATGACCACCCTCCCTGTACATAACTCCCTGTCCCCCTACATGGCCTTGCTTTTGCTTTTTGAGCCAATAAAAAAGTAAAAGTAAAGTAAAGTGTTTGTGTGTGTGTGTGTGTGTATGTATGTATGCATGTATGTATGTATGTATGTATGTATGTATGTATGTATGTATGTACGTATGTATGTATGCATGTCTCTATGTATGTATGTATGTATGTATGTATGTATGCATGTATGTATGTATGTATGTATGTATGTATGCATGTATGTATGTATGTATGTATGCATGTATGTATGTATGTATGTATGTATCTATGTATGTATGTATGTATGTACGAATGTATTGCGTGCCTCCTCTTGAGACACACTATATTTTGTAAGTATCATTGACATAAGTGCAGTATCATTCGTTTCCAGTCTTCCATGAATACATGACCGACCAAGGGGAAATGTGAACTTACATGGAAACGGGAGAGGATTGGGGGCAGAAAGTCTGGCTTAACGAATTCCGTTTGACATATGAAGCATGGAAAGGTGAATGCCAATGCGAATGGTGATGATGATGATGAGGATGATGAAGATGAGGATGATGATAGACATATATGCATACATACATACATACATATATATATATATGTATATCTAATGTAGGATAAAATTTTTTCGAAAAAAAAGTTTATCAATGGCCAGCATATTAAAAAATACCTTTAAAGGTTAACTTATAAACAACTTATAAATAAAGGCAAACGAAAAAACTTCTAATGCCAAAAATGCCGAGAATTGGACATATTGTCCATTTACCATATACTTTTTTTCCTAGTACGTACGCTACTCGAAAAAAGGTCTACAGAAATCTCTAAAAAAAATTCCATTATTACCATATCGGACCGATTTCAGGGTTAGTTAAAAAAGAACCCTCCCTTCGTCAGTGATACATGTGGCAAAGAAGTAAATGAGATACTTACTCATAACCATACGGCATATTTGGCATTAGAAAATTTTTCGTTTGCCCTTATTATAAGTTGTATATATATATATTATATATATATATATATATTATATATATATATACGACGAGTTTCTGTTATATTCCGTTTACAAATCTACTGACGAGGATTTGGTCGGTCTTGGGCTATAGTAGAAATTTGGCTAAGTTGCCATCCAGTAGTACTGAACCCGGAACCATTTGGATGGGAAATAAATTTCTTACCACACAAGCACGCCTGCGCTTATATACATACATGTATAAATATAATAAATATATGTACATACATATACATACACTACTTATACATACGTTCGTATGCATGTGTGTGTATGCGTGTACGTATGTACGTATGAATGATGTACGCATGAATGTATGATGCATGTATGTATGTGCGCACGTGGTGCGTATTCCATCCGATGATGCGATACCTGATCGATCTCATCGAATACGTATTATAATTTATATGTGATTATTTATCCATCTTGTTCATCGATCGCTGAAACGATTCTGTTCGATAGGAAATAAACGAAGTACCAACAACTTGCTTCCTGTTGTTCTCTTATATTATACTACGCAATATATCTCTACTGTAAACATGTTCTTGAAGCGGATTACGCAGCAGGTGTTTTGCAAAGATACTAACGAAAGCTAGAAGCTTGCATGGCCAGTGCCGCCCACCTAGCCTCTAGCCTATCCCACACACTTATATATATATATTTGGCAACCGATGTTGGTGAACGACCAAGCAGAAAAGGATAGGGGAGCCAAGGAAGCAGTAGCTGGAAGTCCCCCTGTCTCAGTGGTCCTACAAAGGAATGGCGCCCTCACCCCATTAAAAAAAAACAGAAGATAAAAAGGAAGGACGGAAAACAAAAATAAAGAAGGAAAGGAAGAAAAGGGAAAAGGCAAAACAACCAAAACCGAAACCCCAACCCACCAAACAAACAACAGAAAACCCCATGGAGGATCCAATGCCATCTAAAACCCGACAGGAAAGAAGAAATCTGGAAGGCACCCAAGAACCTGCAAATTTTACCTGCAGGGCATATGTTGGCATAGGGAGGACGGCAAAAACTGCCGGTTTGCCCACCTGATACCCCGCCGGAACTACAAGGGCCATTAAAGAGAAAAACTTCACTGAGGAAAGACAATTGTCTCCAAGGAAAACATTCAGAAAAGAAATGTGCTCCTCAGGTGTTCTGCGCAACGCAGCAGCTGAGCAAGAGTCTTTTTTGTGCTTGGCGCAAAGGTCTGTACAGCCGCTAACCTTGCTACACCAAGCACAAACAAGGAACCTTGCCCACCACTATGCAAGACCACCACAGTCAACAGACACAGGATGGCCTCCCCTAACGCCTGTACAGTCGTCACCCCAATACTTTTACTAAATATTGAGGGCCTGTTGCATCAAAATAAAAACAAAATTTCTTTCCTGAGAGATCTTACTGCATGCAATAAAGCCCTATGCATAGCACTCGTGGAAACTCACCTCAGCCCTGATATAGAGGACACAGAAGTACCGCTGGCTTGACACCATCAAGAGTGATACCGGAATGGACATAGCCAATCTGAAAGAAGCGGCCCAGGATAGAACTGACTGGAGGACACTGATCCAACGAGTAACCGAGAGTCGACTTCGACTGAGCGGATATATATATATATATATATATATATATATATATATATATATATATATATATATATTATATATATATATATGTATGTATGTATGTATGTGTATGTATGTAGTATGTATGTATGTATGTGTATATATATATTTGTATATATGTATACATATGTATGCACATATAGACATTTTCCGTTTTTACTCCTCTCTCCATGTTATCTCTCTTCATTACTTTCGCTGGAAGAGCATGAGCTCGAAACGTCAGTCTCTTCCATATTTCCTGAGCGTCAAAGTAATGCGCCTTGTTTGTAGTTTGCTCATCACTCTCTGTCTCTTTTTATCATTTGCACAATTTTGAACCACGCACACGCACACAGACTCATACACACATTCACCCTCACACACACATATATGTATGTATGTATGTATGTATGTATGTATGTATGTATGTATGTATGTATGTATGTATGTGTATGTATGTATACCTATATGTATGTGTGCACATGTCGAATATGCTAACGTATATATTTCCGTTTTAACCTACTGCAAAGCATAAAATACACCAAACTTAATTTCATACAGTAAACATTGAGCGCGCTGTCTCGAATTCTGCTGTGTGGGTGTAAACTCGTATTACAAACCTGTACTTAAATCTTTCGTTTTAGACGACCTTGATTGTGCAGTAGTATTTAAGAGAGGATTACTACTAATGGCCAAGAAAATAATTAAAAATTGAAAACCTAATCACAAATAATATATACATATATGCCAAAGAAAGTTAGCTTAGCAAAGTATTGGATATATGTTTTTAAGCCTAGATACCTGACACATACATACACAAGCATATAAACTCATATTCTTTTGTGTGCATATACTTTTCTTCTTTTCTTCTGTTATTTGTTTCAGCCATTTCACTCTGGCCATGCTGTGAACATACCCGTCACAATCAAAATGGTAGACCATCTGGATTTTGGTTTTGTCTTGACGAATTCGAAAACGAACGAAAGCGCTGATAAATTCTGACTCCCTCCCTTTTATCTATCTATCTTCTATCTATCTATCTATCTATCTATCTATCTATCTATCTATCTATCTATCTATCTATCTATCTATCTATCTATCTATCTATCTATCTGTCTGTCTGTCTATCTATCTATCTATCTATCTATCTATCTATCTATCTATCTATCTATCTATCTATCTATCTGTCTGTCTGTCTGTCTGGCTGTTTGTCTGTCTGTCTGGCTGTTTGTCTGTCTGTCTGCCTATCTATCTATCTATCTATCTATCTATCTATCTATCTATCTATCTATCTATCTATCTATCTATCTATCTATCTATCTATCTATCTATCTCTGGACAGACAGACGCAAGTCAAATGGGCTCCACGTAAGTTGGTAATTTTGTACGTTCAAAAGTGTATATTGACAAATATTTTGTGTTTAAAAGTTGTGCAACAACATCCACTGCAAACCTTTGATAATATCTACACAAAATTTTGCCCCTTGTGGGCAGAATTAAAAAAAAAATTCTCATAGCCTTCGTGGTTTCATTTAGCCATTTTATTTTCAAAAATGGCCACTGGTCACCACGAGGCTGAGGTGCAAGTCAAGCGTGACGCAGAGACAAAAAAACAGGATGCCCTGTTAGCATACGCTGAACCTGACAACAACACCACCACCACCACCACCATCAGCATCGACAACAACAACAAATACAAAACAAAGGTCGCAAGGCCAAGCACCGTCAACACCACCAGTGAGTCCACCACCAACACCGACAACAACACCATGGCAGCATCTGCTACTAAAACTGCTATCCCTGCTAAAGACATCGCCACCAATAACAATACCAACATCACCATCACCGCCACCAAAGACCGTGCCGTCAATGCTACTAATACCACTAACACCACTGCCGTCACCAAGAACGACAATAACAACAACAACAACAACAATGACAACAACAATTCCCTTCAACCACTGCTCACTCCATCACCAACAAGTGAAAAAATAACGACAACCAAACGAAATGCTGAAATTTGCGCTAATGCAGGACTAAATTACGCAGACAATTTTCCACCCCTTGCTAGTTGCATAATCAGCAACCACAAACCTACAACCCACACCCCTGCCATCAACACCAACACTACCGGCAGTAACAACAATAACAAAACAACAACAAACTTCGCCGAGGCGATAAAAGAAAAAGTAACAAGAGTTTCGTTTACTACACAACAAATAAAAGATTGCAGAAACCTTATCTCCAATGAAAATAGCAAAATACTCTTACACATACTGAATGAGGAAAAAAAGAAAACCATTGTTTATAAAATAACAAATAAAATAACTAAAAGTCCAGAAAAGGCAAGCACGGACAAAATAGAAAAGTGCCTACGCCCCATCTGGGGATACAAGGATTATGTGACTTGGGCGAACAAGTTCGCCCACGTACAGGTGGTTTTTCAGAATGAAGAATTGGCGAAGAAATTCTCAACGATAACCCTTCATTCTGATGAACTAACGATGACACCGAGTTACCTTGGCCAGAAGGTGACGAAGGTCATTATCAATAATGTCCCCCAAGTAACAACCACACTATGGATAACATCCGCCATAATATCCGAAATGGAGGACTTAAACATCCTAGATATCGGTGTTTCGAAAAACAAGGACTGGCTGGGAAAGAGAATGGAGTTCCTCTTCCACATAAGTCAAGACGACATCAACAAAATTCCCACCCACGTACATCTTGAGGATGGCCGCAAGTTGTACGTAGTAGTCGAGGGCAGAAGGCCACGATGCTATACATGTGACAGTGAGGCACACCTCAAAAAGGAGTGCAAATCTGCCGCTAAATTACAACAACAACAACAGCCACAGGAAAAACCACAAAAGCCAGCATTATTGCCCACACCACAATATGGACGGCTAGTCAAGAAGCTGTATGCAGAAATGCATGAAAAACAACAAAGAACAAGCCAACCCAACCAAACAACACCAACACCAGCGCCAAGAACAGGATCATCACCACCAACAACAACTAAACCAATTCCAACACCGAGAATAACAACGAAGAAGACAAGCACCAAGGATGTAGGAGAGACAATAACCACAACAAACCCCCCCAGCAACACCCTCCCCGCGCACCACAACAATATCTACAACCGCACAAACAGACCCAGACGCTTTACCCTTACCCTCTGCTGATTCGTCAGACTTTTCATCTAACGATGAAAGTTCGACAGAATGGCAAATAGCCACAGGATGTAAAAGAAAAAGATCAAGAAAAACCAAACAAGAAATCGCAACCAAAGCAGGGAGATACCTGAACCCTGAAAGCTCCATACACAACCAAACAAGCACCAACACCACAAAAACACACACAATGCTATCAGCGATAGACACAAAAGACTCCAAACTAATGGAGTACATCACAGGCTACACAAACATCTGTGAAGATGACTTCAAAACTAACAACCATCCACGCACTACACCACCCAAACACATCAAAATACTACACATCACACAAACACAACACCACAAACTCAAAGCCCTCTTCCCAAATGCTGTAGGGGGTTTCCAAAAATATCTCTCCCAAAAACTTTATAAAAACCTCCTCCAAGACACATCAAAGAACGAGGAAGCCAAAACTTTCGACACAAGTAAGTAACTCTCTGTACTTTCCTTTTTGTGTTTTAAAGCACACACCCCAATAGAATCATGGTCAAGATTGGTTGTGTGAATGCGCGTGGCTTGGGGTCTCCTTGGAAACAAGGATACCTCCTAAATGACATCAAGTCACACGATTTGGGAATCATAGCCATAAGTGAGACCAGACTCCACGAGCCACGGGCCCTAAAGTCCATGTTTGGCGGACAGTTTAACATTTATTTTGCTCCCTGTCTGCCGAGGATGGGCGGTAGTGGCACCGCGGTACTTTTTCACAAGAGCCTAGATCTCGAAGTCAAGACGATATTCGTAGACCCGGAGTGTAGACTGGTCGTTCTGGATGTCGACGGCAGCAATGGGTGAGCTTTTCGACTCGTATCAGTCTACGCACCGCCCTTAACAGGTCGGCCGGATTTCTTTCGACGTCTAGAAGTATTCCTGGGAACGTCTCGTCCTTTACTTTTAGTGGGGGATTGGAATGCTACCTTGGACACGCATCTAGACTATGTGGGGAGAGACAAAAACAGAAGGGGATACAAATGCCTCAGAGACCTGCTCAGACGATTCCAACTGTCTGACAGGTACCGACTCGACCACCCAAATGCACCAACGTGGACATGGAGCAACCGCAGTGGGTCGTCGAGATCGTATCTAGATAGGATACTGTGTAGGACAGTAGACAAGGATAACTTAGGATGCCCACAATTCCATACAGTCAGCTACACGGATCACAAATTCGTGACGTGTACGCTAGACTTAGATAAGGCACATAGACAGGGTCCTGGTTACTGGAAACTGAATGCATCATTCCCGTACAGACAAGTTTTCAGAGACAGAATCAACACGTTAGTAAAAAGGGCTTTAACGGGAGCCATTGTCAACAACAAATGGTGGTTCGCCCTCAAGAGAGCAGTAAAAGCGGAAGCAATAATATATAGCAAGGCACTAGCCGTAGATAGAAATAGAGTAGAGGGTGAGTTAGTTAAGAAGTTAGAAGAGGCAATAAGAAGCGGCATCACACCCGACGTTTTGGCAGCAAGGTTGGCCCTTGACCAACGCTTCAACGCCAAACACGAAGGGTGTGCTGTCAGGGCTAGGATGCGGGCTCTAAGGATGGAAGGTGTTGGAGCCGCGAGGGAGGCCCGGGTGGCGGAGGCGCAGCAGGGCAACAAAGCCGCCATTCGGTCTCTGGTAGATGAACAAGGGCGCGAATTGCTCGAGCCCAGCAAGATGTGCGAGACATTTCAGCGGCACTTTGCCCGACTGTACAGGACGAGTGGTGAGCGTGAACGCAGGGTGGACTTCAGTGCCTACCTGCACAGCCTACCACGACTCTCGACAAGAGAGGCAGAGTGCTGCGAAGGTGCCATCACGGCGGCGGATGTGCAGGACGCGATGGCAGAATGCTCGAGAGACAAATCACCGGGTTTGGATGGTCTGCCCTACGAGTTTTACAATTGTATGCCAGACTTGCTTGGAGACGTTTGACAGCGATATACTGCAACTGGCAGCAAAATGAGAGCATACCCGGTTTTGTGAGTCGAGGAGCTGTAACACTGCTGAAGAAAGATCCAAACAAGGGGAACATTATAGATAACTTTAGACCAATCACTCTGCTCAATGCAGACCTGAAAATTTTGACAAAGGTGTTAGCCAAGAGGTTGGCGCTTGTCATCGAGAAACTGGTCGACAACGCACAAACGTGCGCCGTGCCGGGCCGGTGCATCCATGACAACCTCCATCTGATGCGCTACATCATAGACAGGGTAGTTAACGAACCCGGCATAGGTGGGGCCCTGATCAACTTGGATCAATCGAAAGCCTTCGATAGGGTAGACCATCGATACTTGGAGGCAGTCCTGAGAGCGGCTGGTTTCGGTCCCGTCTTCCGCGGCTGGATAGCTGCCTTGTACAAAGGCATCCGTTCGGTAATTCGCGTAAATGGACATCTATCGAGACCTTTCGACATTGCACGTTCGGTCCGTCAGGGATGCCCCTCTCGGCGCTTCTATACGTATTGACTCTTGAGCCACTACTGCGGAAGCTGGCGACTCTGAGGGGCATCCCGCGAGAATTGGGATGCGGGACGAGCGTGTCTGCATACGCGGACGACGTCACCGTCATAGTGTCAAGCCACGAGCACATCGAGCGGGTCGGCGAGACACTGAAAGACTACGAAGCGGTGACAGGAGCAAAAATCAACCGGGAAAAGTCAGTGGGCTTGCGGCTCGGCACCTGGAGAAGCAAGCCCATGCCGTCCACCAGTACCTCCGTCGTGGGACGCTGGACAGACGGCCGGTTGAGTTGCTCGGGGTCTGGTTCGGTCCGGACCTCCAAATGGAGAAGAACTGGAACGAGATAACGAGTAGGGTGGTCACTCTCGCCCAGCAATGGGCCGAGAGGAAACTGTCCCTAAAAGGTCGGGCGGAGGTGGCGAACGCGTACATCGCGTCCATCATCTACTACCGCCTGACCGTTGTACCTTGTCCCGACCCTACCATCACCAAACTAGAACGCATCCTCTTCCGCTTCTTGTGGAAAGGATACGTCCCGATGGTCAGGCGATCCATTTGCTGTCAACACCCGTTAAAAGGAGGGCTGGGCATGCCGTGGTTGATGATGCGCAGACACGCGCTGAGACTGCGACATCTCCGGCTCTATGTAGACGACGGTGAACAGGTGTGGTCGCCGTTTGTGAGGCACGCATTCCCGCAACTCGTCTCCATGACCGAACTACAGTCGTGGATCAAAAAGAGGCCGAAGAAGGGCGAATGGCACCGCGAGTGTCGCGTTGCTCTCAAGCAACTCTGCTGTCCCGGGTCGAGCTTGAGTGACTTCAACACAACCAAAGCATTCTATAGGGGATTAATGGAGGGGAGGTACGACGACGATCTCGGAGCAAACCTGGGCGTCGACGAGGAATACCTGACCCGCCTGTTTCAAACGACTTTCGGCCCGGGACCTATGGACAACTTCCAGAGATCCCTGGCCTGGCGGTACTACCGAGAAGCGCTACCCGTTCGGGATAAGCTCTATAGGCATGGCTCCAGAAACACGGGGCCGACCTGCCCGAGATGCGGGCAGAGCGACGAAACCGCTCTGCACGCAATCGTGCAGTGTCCAGCAATTTCCGACCTGTGGGCTTATGTCGAACGACTGCTGTCACGTGTGGGACGTGTCGGTTTATCAGCCGAGTCTATCGTTAATATCGTCACGCCTCCTTCCTTCAAACGGGAAGGAAGAGCTATTTTTATCATACTTGTGGCTATGGCGAAAGAATGTATCTGGTGGACGCGCCTGAAAGGATTAGAGACAAACACTTTCCTCTCTGGTCAATCTTTCATCAACTTCTTCAAGTATCATTTGAAGAGGAAAGTGAGAGTAGAGAGGCAAGTTTTGTCTAGTGAATGTTTTAAAAAAAAGATGGGTGAATGTAGCAAGGATGGCACGTATGAATGACGAAGCCACCTTGACTATGATTCTATGAACCGTAAAATTAATAGAGAGAGTTGCTTATGCAAAAAAAATAAAAGAAAGAAATATAACATGTGACTTCATTGACCGAGGTTACCGTGGTCTTTTCCGTAGGCTTTTCTTTCCACGGGTAAACCTCACCTGTCCTCCCCTTTACACTTCATATTGACATTTCTGTGATTACGATCCCTATAGATCAACTTTTTTTCCTCTCCCCTTTCCCCCCCCTCCCCCTTTTTAAAAAATCCTCCCCTTTTTTTGTCCTCTTTCTTTCCTTTTACGATCCCTTTTGATCGAAAACCAACCCCCTTTTTTTTACCCGCAAAAGAACAGCTCTACCTTGTAATTTGTTCTGTCTGTGTGCAGCCCTGTGTGGATAATAAAGAAACATATCTATCTATCTATCTATCTATCTATCTATCTATCTATCTATCTATCTATCTATCTGTCTTTCTGTTTGCCTATCAGTCTGTCTGTCTCTCTGTCTGGCTATCTATCTATCTATCTATCTATCTATCTATCTATCTATCTATCTATCTATCTATCTATCTATCTATCTATCTATCTATCTATATATTATAATATATATATATATATATATATTATATATATTTTTTACCGTTATTGTTTTTACGTTTTTGTATTCTTATTGGTGTCACGTATTCTGTATTTTTGTTATGTACTTCGTTCGTTTTCCGTCCTCGCATTGTATACATTCGAAGCTTTCTTCCAGGGGATCTATGCGCTTGCTTAGATTCCCTTGGAGGGCTGGCCATATCGGAGCAATCTCAAGATTAATCAGCCGAAATTGCTAAGATGATCGGTTCTTGACTGATGACTGAGGGCTTTAATGTCCTGTCCTGTGGTTCTTGTGTCGTCTCTGTGGTGTTTCATGTTCTTGTCCATGTCTGTAATTATTTTTACTGTTTACCTATATAATCGGCGGCTACGTACCACAATTGTCCTTATACGATAAGTATATTTTTTCTCTAGCATTGATACGACTCTTAATCTGTCTCTTTTTCTCTCTCTCTCTCCTCCCTTATTCCCCTTCCTTTCTTTCCCTCTCCATCCGTCTTCCCCCCCTTCTACGTTTCTATCTCTCTCACCTCCAGCCCCTTCGATCTGTCTCTTTCTTCTCCTCCCTCGTCCACCTTCTCTCTCTTTTCATCTGTCCCTTTCTCCTGTCTTTTGTTCTCACGTGATCGCTAGCCGCTGTTGAGCGCTCTTTTCGTTTTCAGCAGCCGCAGAAGCAACACGTATTTGTTCGTCTCCCCGTGGCCATTAGGCACAACTTCACAAGCCAGCCCCATACTCAACTCGTCCTGTCGAAAGACCCTTGTCCTACGTCCTGGTTTTGTTTGTTGTTTATTTTTTATTTTTATTTTTACCGTTATTGTTTTTACGTTTTTGTATTCTTATTGGTGTCACGTATTCTGTATTTTTGTTTATGTACTTCGTTCGTTTTCCGTCCTCGCATTGTATACATTCGAAGCTTTCTTCCAGGGGATCTAATGCGCTTGGCTTAGATTTCCCTTGGCGGGCTGGCCATATCGGAGCAATCTCAAGATTAATCAGCCGAAATTGCTAAGATGATCTGGTTCTTGACTGATGACTGAGGGCTTCGAATGTCCCGTCCTGTGGTTCTTGTGTCGTCTCTGTGGTGTTTCATGTTCTTGTCCATGTCTGTAATTATTTTTACTGTTTACCTATATATATATATATATATATATATATATCAGTCTGTCTGTCTCTTTGTCTATCTATCTATATGTGTGCGCGCACGTTTGTGTGTATGTTCTTTAATTGTGAATGTAAACATACTCTGATGTGTGTCAGTGTACATGTGTACGAGCTCACAAATTTTTTTCCATACTATTTTCCAGTTCATTTATTTGAAGGTGAAGTAGACCGCTGGCTAATCTAATACCCGTTGCATTTTACTCTTCATTCGATGCAGCCATGCTGGGAGCAATGCCTTGAAATATTTAGTCCAACAAATCGAGTTTCCGTTTATTTTTCTTTTAAGAATGAATGGTTCCTATTTGATCAATAGTATTTTTTGTCCAAATAAAAGTCACAAATCAATTAGATAATTGACAACCTGGATTTTCAAGCTATAAAGGATAGACTGGAAAAAAAATCTCTCAATCAAACTTTTTACGTAATACATTCCGTGCTGGATGTGGTTTAAGCTTTTAAAAAACCGCACAAGTATTTATACAACAATTAACCAAAATTCTTTATTGCTTAAAATAAATATTTAATGTACATGGAACTAGTTAATATTTTTAGAGAAAAATTCCGAAGAGGTCTTTATATCTGGAAGCACTTCGTCGGTTACGACGGCGAGGGTTCCGGTTGATCCGATCAACGGAACAGCCTGCTCGTGAAATTAACGTGTAAGTGGCTGAGCACTCCACAGACACGTGTACTCTTAACGTAGTTCTCGGGGATATTCAGCGTGACACAGAGAGTGACAAGGCCGGCACCTTGAAATACAGGTACAACAGAAACAGGAAGTAAGAGTGAGAGAAAGTTGTGGTGAAAGAGTACAGCAGGGATCACCACTATCTCTGCCGGAGCCTCGTGGAGCTTTAGGTGTTTTCGCTCAATAAACACTCACAACGCCCGGTCTGGGAATCGAAACCACGATCCTACGACCGCGAGTCCGCTGCCCTAGCCACTGGGCCATTGCGGCTCCACGGTCTTTATATCACAAAGAGAGGAAAACACACGAACTTCTTTTGTTAGGTTGGTATACTGACCATAGAGTGGTTTCTCTTGTCACTTTCTATAAGCTTTTTCAAGCCTATATAAATATATAGGCGTAGGAGTGGCTGTGTGGTAAGTAGCTTGCTAACGAACCCCATGGTCCCGGGTTCAGTCCCACTGCGTGGTACCTTGGGCAAGTGTCTTCTACTATAACCTCGGGCCAACCAAAGCCTTGTGAGTGGATTTGGTAGACGGAAACTGAAAGAAGCCCGTCGTATATATGTACATATATATATATATATATATATATATATATATTATATATATATATATATATATATATATATATATATATATTTATATGTGTATTGTGTGTGTTGTGTTTGTCCCACCCAACATCGCTTGACAACCGATGCTGGTGTGTTTACGTCCCCGTAACTTAGCGGTTCGGCAAAAGAGACCGATAGAATAAGTACTAGGCTTACAAAGAATAAGTCCTGGGGTCGATTTCCTCGACTAAAGGCGGTGATCCAGCATGGCCACAGTCAAATGAGTGAAACAAGTAAATGAGAAATGAGAAATATATTTTTTTATTTTTTTTATTTTTTAAAATTCTTATCAAGTTTCAGCTCACAAGCTGTGGCCATGAATTAGAGATAAAACCACTATTAGGCAAATCAAACAGTGAAAAACATAAACCAATACATAGAAATAAAATTAATCAATATAATATACAAAATATATAGAATATAAAATTCAAAATTTAGATTATTTAAATTTAAAGTTATATAATATATATATATATATATATATATATATATATATATATATATATATATATAAAGTTAATCCAAACAAGAAAGCACAAAAAAACACAACGCGAAGACGTGGAACAAATACAGTATTATTGGACGCTCAGGAAAAAAGGAATGAAGGAAGGTTTAACGTTTGGAGCGGAGCTCTTCGTCGGAAACATAGGAGAAAGAAAAATCCAGAGAAGGGAAGACAGAGGAAAAAAATCGCCAACGGTACACACGAGGTCGCATATATATTGTTTTTCCTGTTTTGCTCGGGTATTCCGTTGATTTACAAATTTGGCCATAGCATTTACAGCTAACATTTGTTCTCTTTTTTCTTTCAGGCTAGAAATTTCGAGGCGGGTTGGGGGAGATAAATCGATTACATCGACCCCAGCACTCAACTGATACTTATTTTATCGACCTCCGGAGGAATAGAAAGCAAAGTCAACCACGACGGAATTTGAACTCAAAACATGAACACGGATGTAATGCTGCTAAGTGTTTCCCCAGACGTCCTAAAAATTCTGCCAGCACTCCGCCTTACTAACAACAACAACAACAACAACAACAATAATAATCTTTTCTATTACAGGCACAAGGCCTGAGGTTTTTGGAGGGGGGACTAGTCAGTTACATCAACCCCAGAATTTGACTAGTACTTAATTAACGACCCCGAAGGGATGAAAGGCAAAGTGGATCTCGGCGGGATTTGAACTCTGAACGTAAAGACGGACGAAATACCGCTAAGCATTCTGCCCGGCGTGCTAAGGATTCAGCCAGCTCGCCGCCTTAATAACAACAACAACAACAACAACAACAAAAACAACAACAAAAACATCAACAACAACAACAATAATAATAATAACAATAACAATAATAATAACAATCCTTTCTATTAAAGGCACAAGGCCTGAAATTTGGGGGAGGTGGATAGTCGATTCGGCCCCAGTGTTCAACTGGTACTTAATTTATCGACCCCGAAAGGTTGAAAGGGAAAGTCGATCTCGGTGGAATTTGAACTCAGAAGGTAAAGCCGGATGAAATGTTGTTAAGCATCTCGCCCGACGTTCTAACGATTGTAATAATAATACAAAGATCCTGTGGAATTTTATGATTTAGTACGACAATGAGATAGAGAACAGGAAGCCAGACATAGTCTTAATTGAGAAAGAAAACAAACTATGCTGGATCATAGATATGGCATGCACAGCTAACAACAAGGTATGCGATAAGGAAGAAAGAAAAGTCGATAGATATGAAAGGTTCGGTTAGGAGTTTAGGTAGATGTGGTCGATGAAAAATGTGGTAATAGTACCAATAATTGTTGGAGCCCTAGGAATCAATGAACTAGCTATGATGCAACACACACAAATGAAAGAGAAAATAAAGAATACTATAGACGAGTTAGATCAATACTGAAAACAGAGCTCAATGCTAAAAACAAAATAATAACACTTTAGCGGTCCCAGTTATATGTTACAGCTACAAAGAAATCATACTACCTAACAAAATGATGAAGAAGAAGAAACAATAAAAGCTACAAAACAAATGAAATCTAAAAGAAAACTAGGACAGCAACGGACCATGATAAAACGATGGCAAGAAAAGCCCCTTCATGGCAAATACTGGGCTAAATTAAATGCACAAGAAATAGACAGAGAAAAATCCCAGCAATGGTTGAGAAGCTCAGGACTCAAAGCAGAGACTGATTTTAATTGCAGCACAAGACCCCCCACCAGAAATTACCAAAAACATGTAATGAAAAGAAACATAACAAGTAACTGCAGAATATGTGGAGATGGACAAGAAACAATAAATCATATTATCTCTGCCCAGTCCTGGCTAAGAATGAATATATTTACATACACGACAGAGTTGGGACCTACATACGCTATGCCAACACTATGGAATAACAACAGAAAAAAGATGGTATAAGCACACGCCAGAAAAGGTCACAGAAATCGAGAAAGCAGCCATACTCTGGGATATGCCAATACACACAGATAGAGAAATTAAGGCCAATAGGTCAGATATAGTTGTCAGAGATCATAAAGAAAAAAAATGCTTTCTAATTGATGTATGAATACCAGCAGTTGACAACGTTTTTCTAAAAGAAATGGAGAAACTTTCAAAATACAAAGACCTGAAAATAGAGGTAACCAGAATGTGGAATCTAAAAACAGAAACAATTCCTATCATAGTAGGTGCATTAGGCATGATAAAAAAATATTCAGACAAATACATAACAAAAACACCAGGACTTACAAACACATATAACATACAGAAAATTGCACTACTAGGCACTGCACACATCCTACGCAGAACACTTTCCATACAATAACCATCAGAGCATCACAACAAATTACAGCACATACCCAAGGCACACAGAGCTGCGCTCCGTAGTGAAGTGAAAGCACGCTATAAAAATAAAACTACTGAATAATAATAATAATAATAATAATCATAATAATAATAATAATAATAATAATAATAATAATAATATAATAATAATAATAATAACAATAATGATAATAATAATAATAGTAATAATAATAATTATAATGATAATAATAATGATAATAATAATGATAATAATAATGATAATAACAATAATAATAATATAATAATAATAATAATAATAATAATAATAATAATATAATAATAATAATAATAATAATAATAATAATAATAATAATAATAATAATAATAATAATAATAATAATAATATTGATAATAATAATGATAATAATGATAATAGTAATACCGCTGTGTTTTACGCGTCCTCGCTGGAAAAAAAAAAACTTACTTGTTTGTACAGGCCATGATTTCAAAATATAGTTTTAGTGCAGCTGTACCTAACTTTATGTTATTTATTATTAAAGATGCTATGATATCCACGAGCAATGAATAATTGTTTATTTATAAGGTTTAGTAAATTCCTGTTGTATTTGTATTGCCGACGATAGGTAAATGATATTGGTGTGATTGATCATTGCTGTTGCTGTTGTGGTTGTCGTCGTTAAGCTGCGGATTACAGCTGATCAAACAGTCCTATTATCAAAAGTGTTTCAGCAATGATTTTCCACCGCTTTCTATATTCACAACTGTTTGGGAAATACTCGCTTGGCACTTTTTATTCCAAGATGGCAGCATGCATCTTGGCTGATGTTAGCATCTATTTCTAGCAGGTTAAATAATATTCTTACGTCTTCCTAACATGTGCAAATTCACTTGACGTTATTTAACCCAAGGTCACCTCCCCTGGTCGAGTAGACACAAGATCAATGATATTTATGTATCTAGAACAATACTGCATAATTAGCCTTTTCTTTTTTCGAAACGACATGACGTGATTTGGAAAAATTTCACTCTTATTTCACCACCACCAAAGAATGATAATAGCATAATTGTGTTAAGAACAACAACAACAATAGCAGCAGCAAAAGCAACAGCAACAACAACAACAATAACACAACAACCAAAGCAACAGCAACATGCCCTGGTGCAGTTCCAGGTTGTAGCTCTCATTGCTTCTGACCGTAACTCATCGGACGTTTTATCATGCATGTGTTTTGTCTTGATATAAAAGATGGGCTACAGCAAATATTCTGCTCAGTACCACAGATTTGCCCGTCAGTTGTTTGACATTAACCAGTTAAGCAAGTCCCTTGGTGGCTAACGATATGCACATCTCTAATCACGAGCAGAAGTGGTGGGAGAGCATCATAGCTATGTGTTGAGAGGGATTCTTTGGGGTTTGAATAATTCACCTCTGGAAACAAGGGCGTTTCGTTTATATTTCTTAATCAAATCTCATTCAGAGACCGTCTTGGCAGCATGGATTACTCGACCTGAAGAAAAGTCTAACTTGGTCCTACATGCAAGATTACGCGTTGTTTATCTTGATATGATATCACCACGTTGCGCATATGTGGTTGTAATGCATGTGCCTGGCGTACATTTATCAGAGGGGTAGCCATTATGGGTATATTGGGCTTCGTACTCCAGGTCACTTTGATGGCATAAATTGTTCTCTCACCCAATAACAACAATAATAACAACAGCAACAACAACAATAATTGTTATTATTAATTTCTGCTCTAGGCAGAAGACATTGAAAATTTTGGGGGAAGAGAGCTAGTCGATTATATCGACCCCAGTAGGTAACTGATACATATTTCATCGACCCCGAATGGATGAAAGGCAAAGTTGACTTCGGCGAAATTCCAACTCAGAATGTAATGACAGACGTAATACCACGAAGCATTTCGCTCGGCGTGTTAACGATTTAGCCAGCTCGCAGCCTATAATATAATAATAATAATAATAATAATAATCATAATAATAATAATAATAATAATATAATAATAATAATAATAATAATAATAATAACAATAATAATAATAATAATAATAATAATAAGATCCCCAACTTCTGGTTGAAATATCTAACAGGAATGCACAAAAAGCTGGCTGAAAACTTTAACAACGTACTAGCAAAGCCAGAGACAATGCCTGAATGGCTCACGAAGGGGAAAACCATCTTAATTCCCAAATCAAATGAAACAGAAAAACCAGAAAACTACAGACCAATAACCTGCCTCCCTACTATGTTCAAGGCATTTACTGCAGTGATATCACAAAGGCTGAACAAGCACCTGGACGAAAACAAACTGTTCCCAGAAGAGCAGAAAGGATGCCGCAAAGGCTCATATGGCTGTAAAGATCAACTAATGATTAATAAAGCCGTAACTGAAGACAGCCACAGAAAGAAGAAAGGCCTCAGTATGGCCTGGATTGACTACACAAAAGGCGTTTGATAGCATCCCCCACACATGGATCCTCGAAACACTAGCCATTAACAAAGTAGCACCAACAATCATAAAATTCATGGAGCACTCTATGAATAAATGGCAAACAGTCCTACACCTCCAAACAAAAGAGGGACTCATGAAAACCAAAGACATGCCCATTAGAAGAGGAATATTCCAGGGAGATACGCTCTCTCCACTCCTTTTCTGCTTGGCACTGTCACCTCTATCTGATATGCTAAATAGAACTGGATGCGGATATAAATGTTACGGCAAAACGATCAGCCACCTTTTATATATGGATGACCTAAAACTATACGCTGCAAATGACAAACAGCTGGAAACACTATTAAAGACAGTTCATGGATTTACCAAAGAAATAGATATGAAATTTGGATTAGAAAAATGCGCCAAAGTAACCATGAAAAGAGGAAAACTAGTTAAGAGTAACAACATCACACTAGATGAAGCAAATGAAATAAAAGAATTAGACCAAAGCCAAACTTACAAATACTTAGGATCCATGAACTAGATAAGACAACACACACAAATGAAAGAGAAAATAAAAAAAGAATATTATAGACGAGTTAGATCAATACTAAACACAGAGCTCAATGCTAAAAACAAGATAATAGGTATCAACACTTTAGCTGTCCCAGTTATAAGTTACAGCTACAATATCCTTAACTGGACACGAAATGAACTGACCAAAATAGACAGGAAAACAAGAAAAATAATGACAGGATCTAGGATGCATCACCCAAAATCTGACATAGAAAGACTATATATACACGTATAGAAGGTGGTAGAGGCCTTATACAGCTGGAAAACTACTATAAAATAACCACCATAGGACTGCAAAAATATCTACTTCAGAAGGAAGGAAACCTGATCCAGATAGCGGCAAAACACGAGCAAAACAAAAAACTGTTCTCAGTATTAAGGAAGCTGACAAATACAAACAAGAAATCATACCACCTAATAAACATAAGAAGAAGAAGAAGAGAAGAAGATGAAGAAACAACAAAAGCTATAAAAAAAAATGAAATCCAAACTAAAAATAGAACAGCAACGAACCATGATAAAACGATGGCAAGAAAAGCCCCTTCATGGTAAATACTGCACTAAACTAAACGCAAAAGAAATAGACAAAGAAAAATCCCAGCAATGGTTGAGAAGCTCAGGACTCAAAGCAGAAACAGAGGGATTTTTAATTGCAGCACAAGACCAAAGCCTCCCACACCAAAATTACCAAAAACTGTAATGAAAAGAAATATTACAAGTAACAGCAGAATATGTGGAGATGGACAAGAAACAATAAATCATATTATCTCTAGCTGCCCAGTCCTGGCTAAGAAGGAATATATTCACAGACATGACAGAGTTGGAACCTACATACATTGGAAGCTATGCCAACATTATGGAATAACAACAGAAAAAAGATGGTATAGGCACACACCAGAAAAGGTCACAGAAAACGAGAAAGCAACCACACTCTCGGATATGCCGATACACACAGATAGAGAAATTAAGGCCAACAGACCAGATATAGATGTCAGAGATCATGAAGAAAAAAAACGCTTTCTAATTGATGTATCAATACCGGCAGATGACAACGTGTCTCTAAAAGAAATGGAGAAACTCTCAAAATACAAAGACCTGGAAATAGAGGTAACTAGAATGTGGAATCTGAAAACAGAAACAATTCCTATCATAGTAGGTGCATTAGGCATGATAAAAAAAATATTCAGACAAATACATAACAAAAACACCAGGACTTACAAACACATATAACATACAGAAAATTGCACTACTAGGCACTGCACACATCATACGCAGAACACTTTCCATACAATAACCATCAGAGCATCACAACAAATCACAGCGCATACCCAAGGCACACAGAGCTGCGCTCGGTAGTGAAGTGAAAGCACGCTATAAAAATAATAATAATAATATAATAATAATAATAATAATAATAATAATAATAATAATAATAATAATAATAATAATAATAATAATAATAATAACAATAATAATAATAATAATAATAATAATAATAAGATCCCCAACTTCTGGTTGAAATATCTAACAGGAATGCACAAAAAGCTGGCTGAAAACTTTAACAACGTACTAGCAAAGCCAGAGACAATGCCTGAATGGCTCACGAAGGGGAAAACCATCTTAATTCCCAAATTAAATGAAACAGAAAAACCAGAAAACTACAGACCAATAACCTGCCTCCCTACTATGTTCAAGGCATTTACTGCAGTGATATCACAAAGGCTGAACAAGCACCTGGACGAAAACAAACTGTTCCCAGAAGAGCAGAAAGGATGCCGCAAAGGCTCATATGGCTGTAAAGATCAACTAATGATTAATAAAGCCGTAACTGAAGACAGCCACAGAAAGAAGAAAGGCCTCAGTATGCCTGGATTGACTACAAAAAGGCGTTTGATAGCATCCCCCCACATGGATCCTCGAAACACTAGCCATTAACAAAGTAGCACCAACAATCATAAAATTCATAGAGCACTCTATGAATAAATGGCAAACAGTCCTACACCTCCAAACAAAAGAGGGACTCATGAAAACCAAAGACATGCCCATTAGAAGAGGAATATTCCAGGGAGATACGCTCTCTCCACTCCTTTTCTGCTTGGCACTGTCACCTCTATCTGATATGCTAAATAGAACTGGATGCGGATATAAATGTTACGGCAAAACGATCAGCCACCTTTTATATATGGATGACCTAAAACTATACGCTGCAAATGACAAACAGCTGGAAACACTATTAAAGACAGTTCATGGATTTACCAAAGAAATAGATATGAAATTTGGATTAGAAAAATGCGCCAAAGTAACCATGAAAAGAGGAAAACTAGTTAAGAGTAACAACATCACACTAGATGAAGCAAATGAAATAAAAGAATTAGACCAAAGCCAAACTTACAAATACTTAGGATCCATGAACTAGATAAGACACAACACACACAAATGAAAGAGAAAATAAAAAAAGAATATTATAGACGAGTTAGATCAATACTAAACACAGAGCTCAATGCTAAAAACAAGATAATAGGTATCAACACTTTAGCTGTCCCAGTTATAAGTTACAGCTACAATATCCTTAACTGGACACGAAATGAACTGACCAAAATAGACAGGAAAACAAGAAAAATAATGACAGGATCTAGGATGCATCACCCAAAATCTGACATAGAAAGACTATATATACAACGTATAGAAGGTGGTAGAGGCCTTATACAGCTGGAAAACTACTATAAAATAACCACCATAGGACTGCAAAAATATCTACTTCAGAAGGAAGGAAAACTGATCCAGATAGCGGCAAAACACGAACAAAACAAAAAACTGTTCTCAGTATTTAAGGAAGCTGACAAATACAAACAAGAAATCATACCACCTAATAAACATGAAGAAGAAGAAGAAGAAGATGAAGAAACAACAAAAGCTATAAAAAAAAATGAAATCCAAACTAAAAATAGAACAGCAACGAACCATGATAAAACGATGGCAAGAAAAGCCCCTTCATGGTAAATACTGGACTAAACTAAACGCAAAAGAAATAGACAAAGAAAAATCCCAGCAATGGTTGAGAAGCTCAGGACTCAAAGCAGAAACAGAGGGATTTTTAATTGCAGCACAAGACCAAAGCCTCCCCACCAGAAATTACCAAAAACATGTAATGAAAAGGAATATTACAAGTAACTGCAGAATATGTGGAGATGGACAAGAAACAATAAATCATATTATCTCTAGCTGCCCAGTCCTGGCTAAGAAGGAATATATTCACAGACATGACAGAGTTGGAACCTACATACATTGGAATGGAAGCTATGCCAACATTATGGAATAACAACAGAAAAAAGATGTATAGGCACACACCAGAAAAGGTCACAGAAAACGAGAAAGCACCATACTCTGGGATATGCCGATACACACAGATAGAGAAATTAAGGCCAACAGACCAGATATAGTTGTCAGAGACCATGAAGAAAAAAATGCTTCTAATTGATGTATCAGTACCGGCAGATGACAACGTGTCTCTAAAAGAAATGGAGAAACTCTCAAAATACAAAGACCTGGAAATAGAGGTAACCAGAATGTGGAATCTGAAAACAGAAACAATTCCTATCATAGTAGGTGCATTAGGCATGATAAAAAAAATATTCAGACAAATACATAACAAAAACACCAGGACTTACAAACACATATAACATACAGAAAATTGCACTACTAGGCACTGCACACATCCTACGCAGAACACTTTCCATACAATAACCATCAGAGCATCACAACAAATCACAGCACATACCCAAGGCACACAGAGCTGCGCTCGGTAGTGAAGTGAAAGCACGCTATAAAAATAAAAATAAAACTACTGAATAATAATAATAATAATAATAATAATAATAATAATAATAATAATAATAATAATAATAATAATAATAACAACAATAATAATAATAATAATTATAATAATAATAATAATAATAATATAATAATAATAATAATAATAATAAAATAATAATAATAATAATAATAATAATAATGATAATAATAATAATAGTAAACCTGCTTACTGATAAACATTGCACTCTCTTCTGATAAAATTATTCCTTTCTAATCAAAGTACAAGGCCTGAAATTTTGAGGGGAGGGTGCTAGTCAATTAGATTCCAGTACGCAACTGGTACTTAATTTATCGGCCCCGCAAAGTCACCTCTTTTTAGTTCCTGTCCACGTGGAGGTCTGCACCAAACTAGACTCGAGCAATTTAACTGCTCCTTCCATCAGGCACCTTTCGACGCTGTCAGTCTGTGTGGATGCTGAGCAGTAGATTAACCACCGACTTCGCACACATTTAAATCAGTGCCCATTACTTCGATTTCTCAGATGACCACGACTATTACGGCGATATCGTTCAAATGAGCCGACACGAACCTTCTGCATCACAGTTCATACTGGATGCCCCTGAAATCATTCACCTTCAGTAGCAATGGCTCGAGAGCAAGCAGGTACAGAAGGGGGAAGAGGAGGTATCTATGACCAACCGAACTTTCGATGCTAAACGATTCCTATAAGCGGCCATTCGCTAGATAGAAAAATATTCATTTCGATGCTATTTATTTCCTCTCTTTCCTTTCATCTTTTTATGTCTATAATTCATTCTCTCTTTGTGTGTTTGTGTGTGTGTGTGTGTGTGTGTGTGTGTGTGTGTGTGTGTGTGTGTGTGTGTGTGTGTGTGTGTGTGTGTGTGTGTGTGTGTCTGGGTGTGTGTGTGTACATCTATCTAACGTTCTTTTACTCATTGCCTGCCACGAAACCTACTTGTGCCTTCATTCTGCCTTGCTTACGTCAACAGTGCCAGTTTCTCGCCTTTACTATCTCTCAATCCTTCTCCCCCTTCTTCTATACGATATAAAGTGTGATTGGAAAAATAAATCAACTAACCAATTAACCAACAAGGCAACCAAATAATATTTATATCGGCGATTATTTTATAGAGAGATTGGCGATTTTGTTGCTGATACAGATGAATGCGATGTTAGAGAAAAAGAAATCACGTGGGACAGGAGTTTGGAATTAGAATTAGAAAGAGGAAAAGGAGGGAGTGGGAGGAATAGAAAGCGGGTGGCGGGGGGGGGGGAGGGGGAAGGGGAAAGCAGATTCACCAAAGAGAAAGGCCATAAAAACAAAGTGAAAAAAAACCCCCCAAAAAATATTAAAACAACGCTGAAAAAGAAAAAAAGGGAAAAGAAAAAGAAAATGATCTTAATTTTCTGATTTTCTGTCCGAAATCTCTTTTCTGTTTCAGTACATTTTTTTTTGGTTTTTTTTTCTGTGTGTATTTTCATTTTCTTTTATCGTTGTTGTTTTTGTTATTTATATTGTTGTTGCTTACAGTTTTTTTATTATTGTTTTTGTTGTGGTTGCTGTCGACTTCGCCGTCGTCGCTGCCATCTTATTACTGTGCATCTGTTGCTATTTCAGTGAGTCTTTAACGTTCTTATTGTTGCTAATTCATTTGTTGTTGTTGTTGTTGTTATCATCATAATTGACGGTGTTGCTGCTGTTGCTGTTGTTGTTGCTGTTGCTACATATTATTGCTGTTGTTTCTGCTGCCGCTGTTGCTGTTATTGTTGTTGGTAATGATAACATCACTACTGCTGCTGCTGCTGCGGCTGCTGCTGCTGTTGCTGTTTTCGTTTTTGTTGTCACCGTGATTGTTGCTACGGCCGTTGTTGCTGTTACTTCCGCTGTTGTAATTCTTGCTTTTTGTCTTTGTTGTTGCTGCTATTGCTGCTATTGCTGCTGCTGTTGTTGTTGTTATTGTTGTTGTTGTTGTTGTTGTTGTTGTTGCTGTTGTTTACATAGAAACTTAAATGTTAATGGTGACCCAATTAAAATTGCAATATTTAACGAAATGTGGAACAGAAAAGAGAGACACACAAACACACACACACACACATATACCGACACGCGCTCACATACAGACTGACGCATACATACAGACTGGCAGACATACACACATGCACACATGCACACAAATAGACATACACATAAACATATAGACACATAGGTAGAAAACACCATTCACAGACATACATACACACACACACATGTTAACTCTCCCACATTCACTATCACTTACATACATACACAACAGAGACACACACAGACACACACAGACATACTGACCGCTACAAGAGCCATACACACTAACACACTTGCACACACACTCGCATACACGCATATACAACAGACAGTCTTCCCATATACACACGCACGCATTTAGACGCGCAAGTATACACACAAAAGCAACATACACACAGGCACTCATGCTAACGCGAACATACACACACACATAATTATACAAACACATAACCTTACTCTTTCTCTCTCTCTCTCTCTCTCATTCACAGACACATATATTTAAAGGCAAAGTGCTATCGGTCATAAAAGTGTGACAATTAATGCGAAAAACTAAAAAACGAAAAAGAAAAAAAACATGAAGCTAACAGCTATGCTCTACACATCCTCTCCTAAGCAGAATTGTTTTAGTTTAATTGGACGCAAGAATGGCTGTGAAGTTAATACCTTTGTTTTGCAATCACATCTGTCATGGTTCGAGGCAATGGTCTTCTATCATCGCCATTCGAGTAATCAATACATTGCCAGTAGAATTTCGCAGTTGATTTCATTCTTTTCAACTTTTCCTTGAGAAACAACAATGTCCGAAACGTTAGGTTTTCCTCTCTTTATCTTTGTTATCTTATGACTAAGGCGACGAGTTGGCAGAACCGTTAATATGCCGGATAATTATGTGGCGCATTTTCTTCCGGTTTTACGTTCAGTGTTCAAACGCCACCAGCGTTGACTTAGGCTTTCATCTTTCTGGGATTGATAAAATATAGTTGAGCAGTGGAGGCGATGTAATCAATTTATTCATTCCCCTAAAATGATTGATTCTGCATCAAACTTAAAATCCAATATCCGCAACAACACGCAGAGCTTCCCATTGAAGAACAGCCAGTTAGCTGACTTAAGTCGTATGATTGGAGCTTCTCTATCTTGTCTATTCCTGAAGCACAGGCCAGTTCTATTGGGTGCTTGCATAACTATGTTGAGAGCGATGGAAAACAAAATGTGAGTGAGAAGAAGGAGTGGGTAAGTGTTGACAAGTATGTTATGAGCAATGAATTTTTCCTTTCAAGTTTGTATCATAATAATATATTAATGTATTGTTCGGCTAGCAACAACAAAAATATATACAGAGAATGAGGACAGAAATATTACGAAAGAAAAAGCCACGTATAATAAAACATTACACCAAATATGTATGTATGTATGCATGTACGTATGAATGTATGTATGTATGTATGTATGTATGCATGTACGTATGAATGTATGTATGTATGTATGTATGTATGTATGTATGTATGTATGTATGTATGCATGCATGCATGCATGTATGTATGTATGTATGTATGTATGTATATATATATGTAATACAAAATGGGACAACAGAACATCAAGATAGACGATACAAAGTAAACAAGGACGGGTCATTCGTAGTTTTTTTCCTCAGTCAAGCACCAGATTATCCTCGCAATTTCGGCTGATTATTCTTGAGATTGCTCCAATATGTCCAGCCCCAAGGAAAAACTAAGCTAAGAGCATTAGATTCCTTGGAAGAAAGCAGCGAATGTATACAAAAACAAGGACGGACGGAAAACGGACAAAGTTACACAAATATAAATACAATAAAAATAATAACAGGACATAACAACAGGTGTCTTTCGACTAAGGACGAATTGAATTAAGCTGGCGCGTATGAAAATGAAGCCACACGGCAGAGATACAGAGATTTTACAAACACAGGGAAGAATATCGATGTTGCACGGACAGGCTATGCTAACCGGCGTTCACGTGGGAAGAGAAGAGAGAAAAGTAGAAGCGGAGAGACAGAAGAATTAAGGAGGGGCGAGAAAAAAGGAAAGGACACAGTGAAGTGAAAAGTGGAGGGAAAGTGAGTAAGAGGAATGTATATATTAATAATAATGTTATTTTTATATAAGCTAAAAGCTTATGGCGATTTTTAATAGTTTTAAAAATTTGAATTTTAAATTTTATATATATTTTATATATTATATTAATTATATTTATTCTTTGGTTTTTATGTTTTGGTTATGTCTATCAATGTTTGAGTTGCCTAATAGTGGTTTTATCTCTAATTTAATTTATATTTGTACTGTGAAATTTGATTTAATCCTAAATCTAATTTTTCCCTGTAAGTTTGGATATACTCCCTATTATTATTATTATTAGTA
>NC_043018.1:27443747-27446247 GCF_006345805.1 Octopus sinensis
CTAATTGTTACATATTTTTATTAATGTTTTTTTTTTCTGTACTTTTGTACTTTTGTTTTCCTGTTCTGTTTGAATTTTCAATTTTGAACTTTTGCACATTTTCTCTTTAGATTTTTGTCCGTTTGCACGGTTATAGAATTCTTGTATTATTTCGCTGGTTTCACTCAGTCATTGGAATACCACCACGCTGGAGCAACGTTGTCGAGCGAATTAAGTCAGTACTTACATTATTTTTAATGTTTGGTACTTATTGCCAAAGTTTGGGGGTTGTGTTCTATGCTTTGACCCGAGCATAGAATGGGGCCCGCCTCTTTGAGCTGGAAAAGGAATGGGGTGCCTAGTGTGTGTCTTGTTGTGGCTACCCCTCCTAAAAAGATGGGGAATAGGCCTGGGTATATAAAGAAAATAACTTATTGCATCTCTCACTTTTGCCGAACCGCTAATTTACAGGGACTATATAAACAAAAACTATTTTCCCAGCGTTTAGCTTGAGGTGTGTGTGTGTGTGTGTGTGTGGAGGTGCAAATACAGACACATTCACTCCTGCATATATGTATATAAAGGGTGTCCCCAAAATAGTATTCGCACATCGAATGACTATGAAGTCAGTGTATATCAAAATACATTTCATTTTCGAAATTGTTCATTTTCAAAATTCTTCACTTTCGAAATTGTTCATTTTCAAAATTGTTCATTTTCGAAATTGTTCATTTATAAAATTGTTCATTTTCAAAATTGTTCATTTTCAAAATTGTTCATTTTCGAAATTATTCATTTATAAAATTGTTTATTTTCAAAATTTTTCGTTTTCAAAATTGTTCATTTATCAAAATTCTTCACTTTCGAAATTGTTCATTTTCAAAATTGTTCATTTTCGAAATTGTTCATTTATAAAATTGTTTATTTTCAAAATTTTTCATTTTCAAAAGTTTCAAAATAGAATCTTATAGACAGAGTTTAATTCTTTTTTTCTCTGAACGTCTGTTTTCAGTCTGATAACTATTCTATTCCAGCACTGCGAAAACGAAAACTAATGAAATCACAAACATCAACAAACATTTACGTCTGTATTTGCGCACACCCTCCTTCAAATCGTCGACTGTTCCACGTTTGTACCGTGAAATTTTGTCTTCAAAGTATCCACATGAAAAAGTCTAGTGGCATGAAGTCCAGTGAACGTCCAATCCATCTATTTGACAAAATATCATCAGGGTAGGTCCTTACATTGCTATGGTAAAGTAGGGTTGCCCCGTCTAGATAGAAATAAAACTCTACATGTTCAAAATCCTCTTGAATGCTTGATATGATAGACTGTCGCAGTAAATTCAAGTAAATGGGACCGGTCACAATACTGCCGCCTACCACGACTACCACCAGCCCAAAATGGTCCATTTAATCATGTTGATAAACTGCACCGGATAACGACCCTCTTCAGTCACGAACGACCATGGGATTGCACCTAGAAATTTCCCCTCCGAGACACAAGCCCGGGTAAAGTTGTTTATGGAAGACAAGCAGTCACCTACGTATACCATCGTCCCCTCTCCACGCCCCTGATGTTATCCAAGGGGAAGACAAAGGCCGATAATGCTTGGCACCAGTGACGTCGCTACTCATTTTTACAGCTGAGTGAACTGGAGCAATTTGAAATAAAGTGTCTTGCTCAAGAACACAACAAACAACTCCAGTTCGAGAATGGAACTCACTACCTCATGATTGTGATCCTGACGTTCTAACCACTGAGTTATGCTCCTTTACTATTTACTCTTCTTCTGTAATATGTGGATCCTCAGCTTCCCAGTAGATGCAGTTATCGTTTATCTTTTATTTGTTTCAGCGATTAGACTGCGGCCATACTGGGGCACCGCCTGAAAGAACTTTAGACGAATGAATCGACCCCCGGTGCTTATATTTTAAAGCCTGCTACTTATTCTATAATTCTGTTTTTCCTAACCGCTAAGTTACAGGGATGTTAACACATCAACGTCAGTCAAGTTACTAAATGTCCTTACAGTTTCGGGCAGTTAAACTTGAGACTGTTCGATCTGGTTGCCTCCAAAATGTCTAAGCTCAGAGCATTAGATTTTTTGTAAGAAAGCTACCGAATGTTCAGCAACAAAGAGAAAAACAAAAACGGGGGACATGATACACAATTACAAATACAAACATCAAGCATATAACAACAGGTGTCTTTCGACTGAGGATGATTCAAATTGAGCTGGCGTGTATGAAGTGAAAGCCTAAAGGCAGGAACATAGGAAGTGGACATAAGAGGTGTTGGTGGTCTTCGCAGTCAGGCCAAGAAAGAGAGATCAGGGCTGGCCGGACGCTGGTCACGTGGAAGAAGTTGAAAGGGGTAGGGAGCAGCGGGATCGAAAGATTAGACACAAATCAGAGACAAAGGGAAAGGTACAGGGGAGATAAACGAGGAGGAAAAATGAGAGTTAAAGAAATGAGAGCCAAGAAATGTGAGAGAGGGAGAGCGAGAAAAAGAAAAGAG
>NC_043018.1:27453747-27464407 GCF_006345805.1 Octopus sinensis
GTAGGTAAAGAAGAAAGAGGTGGGGGGAGGTCGGATGGGCAGTAGTGAATGTATGTAGAAGAGGAGGGTGAAGACAAGAAGGCAGGATGGGAGGCAGAAAGAAGGTGGGGAAGGAGAAGAGAGAGAGAGCCAGATAGAAAGGGAGAGAGAAGGAGAGAGAAAGAGAGAGAAAGCGAAAGAGAGAAAGAGAGAGAGAGAGAGAGAGAGAGAAAATCAATTGTACACATTTTTAGTTAATTTGGCCATCACTATCTTGGTGCAAAACAAGAACAACAGCAACAATAACAACAACAACAACAGCAACAACAACAACAACAACAATAACATCAGTAACAACAAACAACAGCAACAGGAAAGTCTGAGGCCACAACGATAACGGCAATACCAACAACAGTAACACCAGCAACTATAACAATATTAATCACATCAAAGCAATAAGAACAACGATAACGGCAATAATAATAACAACAACAAAATTAATAATAATAATAATAATAATAATAATAATAATAATAATAATAATAATAATAATAATAATAATAACAACAATAATAATAATAATAATAACAATAATAATAATAATAATAGTAATGATAATAGTAATGATAATAATAATGATTATGATAATATCATTAATAATAATAGCCAAAATGGTGAAAACAGAATGAACAAAAATAATGAACAGATATATTAAAAAGGAAAAAAAAGAATAAAATCCTTACCAAAAACAAAATGAAATAAAATAAAAAAAATATATATAAATTCTGCCCCTCCCCTCCAAACAAAACAAAATACAAACACTCAGCCACCTCCCGACTCGCCCCACCCAACCCACCCCAGCACCGACCTAAATGTGTTATAAGCTTATGAGAACACTGGCAGCTACGTTATAAAGTAGGTCAACAGAAATGAACGTGACCTAGTTAGAGCACTAAGAATAGATATCAATATGTATATGTGCTAATATATATATATATATATATATATATATATATGTACATAAATGTATGCATGTATATACGATATATATATATATATGCGTGTGTATGCATGTATATATATATATATATATATATATATACATATATATACATACACCCATATATATATATATATATATATATATATATATATATATATATATATACACACATACATATATACGTATGTTCGTAAGGGTGGAGGGGTGGGGATGGAGAGGTCGGCAAGGAGAGACTTGAGGGTGTGGTGAGAGATTTGGGGAGCGGCGTGGGTGCGTCAGTGGAGGTAACTGAAAATAAATCACAATTTGTCATCTTAATATCTGTTATAAGATGAATTATCTACGTATATACGTATATACTCACACATTCACATATATATATATATATATATATATATGCCTGTATGTACGTATATATATATATATATATACTACACGCACATTCACACACATGCATGCATGCATATATAGATACCTGGATGTATTCTACATATATATATATTATATATATACACAACATTTATACACATGTATAGGTGAGAGCACAGATTCTTATTCGTGTTTACACCGAAATATCATCTAGAATATCGCATAAATTTAAGTATAGTTATACTCCGAGTTGCCAGTTTATTGGGTGCACATTGAAACATGCAACTCACATTGAAACTCACGCACATTCTGGTCTATGTATATTAACGGCGACTTAAGTAGATCTGTACATACCTGCGTGGTTTTGTATGTGTGTGTGCGCATGTGCATGTGCATATATATATATATATATATATATATATATATGCATCTATAAATATAAGTATATAATATATGTTTGTTGTTTATGTGTGTGTGCGTATGTGCGTGCATTTATGTATACATATCTGCATGAATATATGTATCTATGTATATATGTATATATATATATATATTTTTTCATATATACATACACACATACATACATCTATATATATTTCCTATACACACTCAAGTGGTGCGTATACGTACATATACAAGTGCAGTGTACATACATACACACACACATGCACGCACACACACACACGCACGCACACACACACACACACACATACACGCATACACGCATATACACACGCATACGTACACACATCTGCAGCCAAACTATCCTTACACAGTCGCTATCATCACCACCATCATCATTTTCTTCACAGCCACCACCACCACTAATCACAAAAACAACAACAACAACATCACCGTCATCATCCCCATCACCTTCCGTACCATCATCATCACCATCGTCACCATCATTATCGGACACCACCACCGCCATCAGCCCCCCCCCCCATGCCGGTCCGCGATCAGTAGGTTACCGGAAGCTGGTAAATAGAGAACGTTCGTTTTATATGGTTTCTGTATGAGATATGGAAAAGATGGTTATAATGTTTGAACGGCCAGTTGCTTACAGGTTCATGGTGATGGAGACGACGGAGGTGGCGGTGGAGATGGCGGAGGTGGCGATGGGTGCGGTGGTGGTGGTGGTGGTGTGGTGGTGGTAGTGGAGGTGATGATGGTTGCCTTGGTGGCCGTTGGTCGTGGCGTTGGTGTTGGTGACGGTAATAGAACCAGTTTTGGTAGTGTTAGCGGTAGTGGCGGTGTCGATGGCAGCTGCGGCTGTGGTGGTGATGGTGGTGGTGTTGGTGGTGGTGGTGGTGGTGATGGTGGTGGTGATGGTGGTGGTGGTGGTCGTCGTCGTAGCTGTGTTAGTTGTGGCAATGATGATGATGATGATGACAGTGGTGCAAAGGTAGGTGTATGTGGTAGTTGTGATAGTGATAGGGTGGTGGCGGTAGTTGTGTTGGTGTCGGTGTTGGTGTTGGCGATCGTACCACTTGGTGTCGGTCTCGGTGGTGTTGGTGCTGGTGGCGGTGACGATAGTGGCCTTGTCAGTGGTTGCAGCGGCGGCGGCGATGTTGGCGATGGTGGTGATGGTGGTGATGGTGGAGGTGGGAGTGATGGTGACTGCTGAGGTGGAACCAGTTGCTGTTGTTGGTGGTATTGGTGCTGGTGTTGGTAGTGGTGGTGCTGAGGTGGTGGTGGTTGTGGTGGTGGTGGTCGGTGGTTGGAGTGGCGGATGGTGTTGTTATATCGATTGGTTTGTTCGTCCCTGTACTAGTCAAGTAGCTATGTAATTGCTACTTAGTTTATCGACATTTTTTTGCGTTGTGGGTTGGGGAGGAGAATGGAGTGGCAGAATAACGAGGAGAAACATAATGATAAAAATATGAAAAATAATAATTATAAAGAAAACAACAATAATTTGGAAAGCGTAAGGACAGTGACTAAATTGAAACAAGAACCACTTTGCCTTAGTTCTACATCACACTTTACAGAGCTTGTTTGTTTGCTTGCTTCCTGCTCTTACTTGATGAGGCTGGAGTTTATTCCAGGTTTGTGGTTCCAGAGACGTCATCATGCGTAGAGCTGACTAGGTCCACCACAGCTCTCCATCGCTGGTGGTTCCATGCCAGCTCTAACTGCTTGTTTGTCTGCTAGCTTCCTCATCTTACTTGATGATGTTGAGGGGTCATTCTAGGTTAGCGACTCCAGAGACGTCATCATGCGTAGAGCTGACTAGGTCCACCACAGTTCTTCATCGCTGGTGGTTCCATGCCAGCCCCCACTGCTTGTTTGTCTGCTAGCTTTCTCCTTTTACTTGATGAGGTTGAGGGGTCATTCTAGGTTAGCGATTCCAGAGACGTCATCATGCGTAGACCTGACCAGGTCCACCACTGCTCTCCATCGCTGGTGGTCCTATGCCAGCCACCACCGCTTGCTTTTCTGCTAGCTTCCTACTCTTACTTGATGAGGTTGGGGGGATCATTCCAGGTTCATGGTTCCAGAGACGTCAACAGGCGTAGCGCTGACCAGGACCACCACTGCTCTCCAGAGCTGGCAGTCCCGTGCCAGACCCACTGCATCCCACAGAGACGTCACAATAATGCTTACTTTTCTCCTCTTCTCGTTTTATTCTTATCTTTTTATTCTTTCACTGGTTTCAATCATTAGACTGCAACCATCCTGGGTCACCACTTTGAATAGTTTACTCAAATAAATCGACTGTGGTAAATATTCTTTTAAAGCCTGGTACTTATTCTATAGGCCACTTTTTCCAAAAACTGCTAGGTATTCTGTGAATCATGTGATGGTATAAATATGTGCAATGCCAATTATCTCTGTGTAAAAAGGGGATCCAACTTAAGTTTATGAGTCATGTATTCTTATGCATAATATTCATATAATGCATCTGATTGATATCCAGAGATAAAAACTTACCCAGATTGGAAGAATGGCAGAGTGAGTAGGAGTAGTGTTTGAAATATTGAAATAAGAATTGTTGTTTCTTAATACCGGATTAGGATAAAGCATGACTTTTGAATTAAAACAAACCATGGAAGAACTCGAAGTGAAAACATCACTGAAGAATATCCGTATACCACCAAAGAAAATCTACATCGAGCATTTCATTAATAAAGCAGTAAACGTCATGAGGAGAATGAAGTGGAAGGCCTATTTTTTCGATAAAAGTACGTCCGCTCTTGTACGGATGACAGTTACAGTTTTAGATCTTACAAAATCCCACCGCATATTAAAAACCAAGGTAGATTTGAAAATGACCTCATAGAATTAGTTAAGAATGTCAGATTCAACCATAGATTTAACAGCTTCCAACACAAATTACAAACATTTCTTGAAATAAAAAAAATCTTCAAACGCTTGTATAAAAGCAGATAAGACAAACATATTTATGAGATAGATAACTACGCACATAACAAACTGCTAAACTGTAACTTGGCCACAGCGTATATTCAAAGTTGAGGCAAAAAACTTGTTATGAAACTTAAAATTGAAAATAGAGTAGAACGACTCGCCCAACGAAAAAATTTTGTAACCCTGAAAGACTTCTAAGGCAATTTTACGCAAAAACTTAGTTGCAAAATTGATAAATCCCACGAAAAGTGAAACATGTGTTATTAGCAAATCTATATTAGACAACATCATACGACACATCAGACCTTCCTCAAGCCTTCCGCAATGAATATGTAGTAGTGCAACTGTTGCATGGTTCAAGAACATTGAAGGTAAGTTCAAATGCAAATCCAGCCAGTTCGATATCATGGAGTTTTAGCCCTCGATCTCTAAAAGCTTACTTCAAATGGCAATTGAGTTTAGTTAAGCATATGATACTGTCACTAATACTGATGAAGTCGTTATAATGAATGCAAGGATGTCATTACCTTTTCATGATAATTTCTATTGGGGGAAGATGAATGAGAATGAGCTATTTGATGTCGTTATAGAGAGCTATGATGATAGAAAGATAGCGGGTCTGGTTGGCCTTTGCATCCTGGATGTTATTAAAAACGCGATAGAAGCTGACCTGGAGCTATATAGGGACGACGATCTTGGGGTGGTACAGAGTAAAAATGGACACGATTTGGATATGAAAAACAATATGCAAAAATTAATCCAATTGAACCTAACGACCACATTTAATACTAACCTTAAAGACGTTAATTTCCTAGACATTAATATAAATCTTAGCACAGGCAAATTTAGACGCTACCATAAACCAAATGACAATACTACATATATTGGGTTCAAATTTCGGCACAAAGCTAGCAAATTTAGGGGAGGAGCTAAGTCGATCACATCAATGCCAGTACTCAACTGGTACTTATTTTATCGATCCCGAAAGGATGAAAGGCAAAGTCAAATTCGGCAGAATGTGAACTCAGAACATAAAGATGGACGAAACGCCGCTAAGTACTTTGACCGGCGTGTTAATGATACATGAGGCTAATAACATCATAAGACTTGGAAGGCAACTCCTTGAGCAACACTCTTTGTCTGATAACCTAGAATACATGCCCAAAGAAGTCGCACGATTCTACCACAACGTATCATCAGTTGAAAGGATGGGCCTATATGAACAAAAGACTATGCATGGATATGTTAGAAGAAAGCTCCGTGAAGATAGTAACATCGATCATCAAAGCAATCTATCATGGACCAATAGCCGGATTAGAAACTTCCATTTTGAAGGGTATGCGTTTGCAATCCAGAAGCAGAAAATATCAACCAAGTACCTGATACACAAAAGGGATAGAGATGCAGGAAAAACCATAAAATGTAATAACCGATGCAGATTTGTGGAGTTCACACTGAAGATATCACCCACATCATAAGCAGTTGTCCGAAAATGTCATCACGGTAGTATCTACCAATAAGACATGACATTGTAGCTAGGACACTCAATAATGAAATCTGTCAGAAGGATAATCCCGAGGACAAATAAATAGGAACCCACAATATGATAGAAGCTATAGCCACTCATAACAGAAAGGAATACTGGTGGAATGTACCAGTGAATGTACCAGTAAAATGTAAGCACAACAGACCTATATAATGATTTGGGATAGAAAAGAGAAACTGTGTACAGCTGTGGAAATTAGCTGCCCAGTGGATGTTAACATAAAGCTGAAGATCCATGGAAAAGAGAACACCTATGCTGGACTATTGAGAAATCTGCAGTTACGCTAACTAGATTACAAGATCAAGTTTATACCTGTAATTATTGGGGCCCTGGGATATCTAACACACTGCCTAAATACCAATCTTGAGAAATTAGGCTTCTTAAAACCAGAAAGGAGAAAGCTAATTCGAAGACTAAAGATCCAATCCATCACTAGAACTGTAAAAATCTGTAAAACTTTCCAGAAGTTCATCATTTAAATATACATGAACATGCAACTATATGAATGAGAATACATACATAGAACATACATACATACATACATACATACATTCATACATACATACATACATACATTCATACATACATACATATATACATACATATATACATACATATATACATACACACATAAATACATACATACAAAAATACCGTTGTTGAAGTTGAAATTCCAATGAAGGAGCCTTGAATCTGCGTTAGAAACCGGTTATTTCGCTTTTGGCAAGAAATCTTGAAATAAAACTGAATAATACACACACACACACACACACACACCCATATATATATATATGTAAATATACATAGATACATACATTCATACATACATACATTCATACATACATACATACATACATACATACATACATACATATACATACATACATACATACATACAATATATATGTATACAGAGTGTTCGGGCCAAATCTGAGAGATTGCATGAAAGGGAAAGATACGCTAGATCTCATCAAAAGAATATTTCGAAAAAATAAAAAAATATCAACTAGAATATCGCTGGAAGATAATTTACTCGGAGTAGCCGCTCTCACCTTCCACCACGGACTCAACATAACACCGGAATCTGGCACATGCGTTCCTCACAGTCTCCCAATGAAGATCTTCGAGCCCCTCGTTGATGTTAGCCACCTGCTCGGCTGGTGGGATTACAATCGGGAGAATTAGAACTCTTGAAATTGGCGCTGAAGATGTCGCAAAAAGTTCTCCGACAACCACGTCTGGCATATATGTCTGGCCACTGATCTAAGAGAGAGTTTGTAGCTGCTGCCCTTAGGTTACCTTCGTACCTTGCAGTAGGTTCATCTGGGATCCCGGAAAGCAGCTTGTCTAGAAGTTTTTTGAAAATGTCCACATCCGCATCATGTAGATCTCTTAGTTTTCTTGGCAGTTTGTTGAACAGCTGAGGGCCCCTGAACCCCAAGCTATTACAGTATCTGCTCCTCACCCTGGATGTGGAAGACGGGACCTTTGGCACCACACAGTGACGTCCTGTACGGGGATTGGAACAGCTCTCAATTCCAAAATTTGGTGCTAGTCCCTCCAGGATTTTCCATATGTATATCACTGCATATCTCTCTCGTCTTCGTTCCAAGGAGTACAAATTGAGTTCCCTAAGCCTCTCCCAATAGTTCTTTTCTTTCATGGTGGAAATCCTCTTGGTGAAATGTCTTTGGATTGTATCAAGCTCTGTGGTTAGTTTGACACTATGCGGTGACCACAGTTGGGAGCAGTAGTCCAGGCGGCTTAGGGCAAATGTCCTCCATAGTGTCAACATGGTCTCGCAGTCTCTTGTCCGGAATGTCCTCAGGATCCAGCCAGTGAGTCGTCTGCACTGTCGCCACCTTCGCGATGTGTGAAGAAAAAGATGCATCGTCACTCATGTCTATATATATATATATATAATATATATATCATATATATATATATATATGCATACATACATATATATACACACACACACCATATAATATATATATATATATATATATATAATATATATATATATATATACAACATACATATATATACATGAGTGTGTGTGTATGCATGTATATATATAGGAGATATATTGTATCGTCTCAAATTTAGTCTGAACACTGTATGTATATACATGTCTGTGTGTGTTTACATAACACACACACACACACACACACACTTATATATACATATATATAGGTATATATATATAGGTATATTTAGATATATATATATATATATATATACACATATATGCATATATATATATACACACATACATACAAAATGTAGATATGTTACGTGTGTGTGTACGTATTTGTATATCTAAATTTGCACGCTTACATGTGTACATGTCTGTGAGAGAGTGTGTGTGTGTGTGAGAGAGAGAGACAGAGAGAAAAAGAGTGTGTGCGTGTGTGTGTGTGTGTGTGTGTGTGTGTGTATGTGTGTTTGTGTGTGTGTACGCGTGTGTAGGCGCGCGCCCGTGTATATGTGTATGTACAATGTAAACGATAGGAAGCAGTGAAACGAAATATGATACATCCGGTAAAATCAATAAGCATATATTTACCCAACCATAGACCTATGTTTCTCCCATTAATACTTTTTAATCAGCATTATAATGAGAAATGCTGTATTTAAAATCTGTAAGTCTCTATGCCTGCTTTCGATGTTGTAAAGTGTAATTTATCACAAACTGTTATGGAAGGGGAAAAAATAAACCCACACAAAATCCTTTAGTTTCTAAACGCACAAATTCGTCACCAACGTTGAACATCGTGGATTTCCAGTTCACACACGAGTTTGGATGTGGGTGATGATAGTCTTAGAAACTCTATCTGCATGTTCAATCATGATATATTAATGAAAACACACATACTGACGGACACAGACATATATGTATGTATGTGTGTATGTATATATGTATGCATGTATGTTTTTTTTCTGTGTATGTGTGTATATATATATATAATATATATATATATATATATATATACTTTATTTAAAGCAGCAGAAAATTCAACAAAACCTGTAGTCTGAGTTTCACGTTTCCGTTCGTCGGACAGTTTTTGCAAGATTCTAGCAAAAACTGTCGACGAACGGAAACGTGAAACTCAGAGTAACAGGTCTTGTTGAATTTTTCTGCTTTAAATAAAGCATATTACTCTACCACTGGTATTTGAGTACTCTTTTTTCCACCTTGTTTATGTGTTTACTCCGGTATATATATTATATATATATAATATATATATATATATATATATAAATTAATATATTATATACTCTTTTACTTGTTTCTTGTTACTTGTTTCAGTCATTTGACTGTGGCCATGCTAGAGCACCGCCTCTAGTCGAGCAAATCGACCCAGGGCTTATTCTTTGTATCCTAGTACTTATTCTATCGGTCTCTTTTGCCGAACCGCTAAGTTACGGAGACGTAAACACACCAGCATCGATTGTCAAGTGATGTTGGTGGGACAAACACAGACACAGAAAACACACACACACACACACACACACACACACACACACACACAGACGCACACACACACACATACACATACACACACACATGTGTGTGTGTACGTACAAGGTCTGTGATATTTAGCTATATACGTTTATGATCTCAGTTCAGATCCCACACTCACCATCGACATGATCTTTCTTCTTTACTAGGCTTCAATATACACACACGCGCGCGCTCACACGCACATACGACATAAGAAAATAGACACACTTATAATAATTAAAATGTATTTAAATCTGAAATTATACATTCAAACTATTCATTAATTGTTATAATGTGAATATCTAATATTTAGTAGACCTGCTCTTTGCATTTTGCCGTGCTAGGACCCTATTAGGCACGTTACTGATCAGATGACGAATATTTTCTTGCGGAATTTCTTGCCAAGTTTCATGCAGTAATCTCAAAAGATCTGGCTTTGAAGATGTTTTCTTGTTCTTTTTATGAAGTGTCCTGTCCATTATGTCTCAGGGGTGTCCAATAGGTTTCATATCTGGTGACTGGCTTGGCCATGGAAGCTTTTTAAGGCCATTCTCATCCAACAAATCTTGGGTCATTTTAGCCGTGTGACAAGGAGCCCAATCTTCTGTAAATAAAGAGTCTTCTTTAATCATTTCATCTCTGGAGAAGATTGGAAAGAGGCCTTTCTGCAATATGGACATATATTTGAGTTTATGTTTCCTTCACACTCCATCAGTTCTGATCAATCATTGCTTTAAATTGCTCCCTTGACCATCACAGAATAGCTGCCAGTTTCATTGTTGGCTCCAATCTTTTACATCAATTCTTGACACAGAGTCTCTAGACCCACACTCGACCACTGTCAGGAAATACAGCAAATCTGGATTCATCAGATAATATGACGGTG
>NC_043018.1:27467007-27497007 GCF_006345805.1 Octopus sinensis
GAAATCAAGAACCATTCATTCACTCGGGAAAATGGTATGTTAGAATTCTTATTCACTGCAACTCTACTACAATATAATCCACTGCCGCCATTCGCACAAATTCAGTTTCGCTAATTGTTGTTATTTTTCCTTTCTATTTGTACTTTATTCTCCAGAACCTTTCAATCAGAATCGATCGATTGTCCGCATTTGCTGCGAGACTCATTCAAAATGTGAGATATGTAGATTACTCAATTATTGCTACTGGGTTAGTCCGGCATTATCTACTGCAGTAGTAAACCCCCAAGTTTTCAACTCCATCAATAAGACACTAGTTTTTCTAACTCCCACAATTTGCGATGCGCCCTAAATTTTCTTTTCCAGAAGAGAGCGTTTATATTTCACTGCGGCAGTGTACACACAACTTCCTGTTCCATATCTTATATCTGCTGACTTCGTTTGAGGAAAATAAGACAACAGCAACAACAACATCGACATAACCAGCAAATACAATATAAAAAAAAAGATAGGAAAAGGATTAAAAAAAACCTGCAAAAAAAAACTTTGCTCCAGTTGCATATTGCTGGCGGCCATACACCGAAGAAAGCGTTCCACCACCACCACGTCCACCACCTCGAACTGACCTCGCAATAATGTATACCGGATATACAAGAAGCAAAGCAGCATTTGATATGAAATCTAGATTCATATACTGAATTACTTATGGAACAGTCACTGTGCATGTACGCAAGTATTTATGTGAGTATGTATGTGTATATATGCATGCATGTATGTATGCATGTATATATATGTGTATATATATATATATGTATATATATATATGTATATATATATATATATATATATATATATATATATATATATATATATTCACACATATAAGCGCACACACACACACGCACACACACTACACACACACATATATATATATATAAACATATCTCCGGTTGCGTGCGTGCGTGTGTAGGAACGCACATATGGGTGAGCGGTTAAGAAGCTCGCTTTACAACAATGAGGTCCCAAGTTCGAGGGAACGGCGCGGCATCTTATGTAAGCCCGTACTATAGCCTGGTCACAGTCTAAGCCGTGTGAATGAATCTTGGAACAGGAAAATATTCTCGTTAGATGCACCACAAAATTTCATTCATTTACAATTATATTCCATGAAATTATTAGTTGCTAAATTAACGTCGCTAGATATTACACAGGCTGGCTATGGACTCGGTGTAGTTCACCGTATGTGTATGCGTGTATATGCATGCATGCTGGTATACATACATACATGCATACATAGATACATACATACATACATACATACATACATACATACATACATACATACATATCTCTGTACATACGTAAATACATTATATATATATATATATATTATTATTATTATTATTATATTATTATTATTTGATTCTTTTATTTATTTCAGTCATTTGACTGCGGCCATGCTGGAGCACCGCCTTTAGTCGAGCAAATCGACCCCAGGACTTGTTCTTTGTAAGCCTAGTACTTATTCTATCGGTCTCTTTTGCCGCCCCACTAAGTTACAGGGACGTAAACACACCAACATCGGTTCTGAAGCGATGGCGGGAGAACAAGCACACACACATACAATCATACATAGTTACACAGACACACACACACACACACACACACAATGCACACACACACACACACACACACACACACACACATATATATATATACGACGGGCTTCTCTCTGTTTCTGTCTACCAAATCCACTCACAAAGCCTTGGATGGCCAGAGGCTATAGTAGAAGACACTTGCCCAAGGTGCCATGCAGTAGGACTGAACCCGGAACCACGTGGTTGGAAAGCAAGCTTCTTGCCACATACCCACGCCTCTCTCTGTCACTCTGTCTCTCTGTCTGTCTATGTCTCTGTCTCTGTCTCTCTCTCTCTCTCTCTCTCTACACACACACACACACTCACACATCTATATATATAGTTGAAATTTAAAGAAGCAAAAGACCAAGACAGGTATGTAAACAACAAACAGATGTATTAGTTTAACGCTCGGATAGGTGTGAAAATCTTTTACGTTTCGAGCCTACGCTCTTTAACAGAAAGGAACACGAGAAAGTAGAGAGAGAGAGAAGAAAAAAAGAAAGCTTTAGTAGCTATCAATCATGGAAAATGAGACAAGGTAGAAAATGCTAAAATAATTTTATCATGAAGAACATTTTGTTACCGGTTTCAGTCTTTGCGCCTTTTTCAACTTAGAATTAATCATGAAAAGCAATTAAATTGGGAGAAAATGAAATGAAATGTTATTCTAGAATATTTCTCTAGTTTTTAAATACAAGGGACATTTTCCGCTTTTCTGTCTGTCTCCTTCTCTCTCTCTCTCTCTCTCTCTCTTTTACTTTTGGAAGGCTCGGTAGGTAGTAGCAGATCTATAAGAATATGTGATGTGAGGGGTGTTAGTTCTTAGTTTTGATTATTTAAGCAGCGGTAGACGAGGATGGAGACGGCGGGGAAAAATCACATCTTTAATTGATGACTTCACTCACTATATATCACTGACGATCATTTTTAATGCTGCACCTATTGAGAGGTCCAGAATAACATGGAAACTAATATATCCGAAAATGTATGCGAACACAATGTTGTCACAGTAACACAATTACGTTGGATGTTAATTCTATTTGAATTTATTTATTTGATTGTTCGACGTAGCTAAAGCAAGTTCGCATAATGCCGAGTATTTTTCAGATATCTACTCGGAAATTTTTAATCCCTTTCAACCGCTAGTTATATGTATATATATATATATATATATATATATATATATATATATATATATATATATATATATAATATTAATTAGAGACAAAACCACTATTATGCAAATCAAACAAAGAAAGACTTAATCCTATACATAAAATTTTTTTATATAAATTAAATTAAATTAAATTCGCCACTACAATTGTTTCGTGTCTCTTCTAAGGACATTCATCAGGTGGTATTCAGATCTTCTATTCAATTTTAAGTTAATCAGACAGTTTTTGCTATAGCAAAAACTGTCTGATGAACGGCAACGAGAAATTCAGAGTAACAGATTTTGTTGAATTTTCTGCTGCTTTAAATAAAGTATATATATATATATATATATATATATATATATATATATATTTCTGCCGCTGGTCATTTTTTCACAATTACAGCCAACGAATCTAGTCGACACACAAGACAGCCATTATGCTCCCCATCCACAAAATACCACAACGTGGATTCTGCTGAGACTAGTAAGAAACAATTATGAACTTTTTTTTATTATACTTAACTTTTAAAAATATTTTTGATAAGGTTTGTCTTTTCAAGAAGAACCGAAACGTAAAAACTCTAAGAAAATTAAAATTTATCTTACATAGTGGCGTTTTCAAACTTCTTTTTTATAAATATATACCCACTCGTATGCCACCTACACTTTATATATATATATACCAGAGTAAACACATAAATGTGAAACAAGGTGGAAAAAAGAGTACTCAAATACCAGTGGTAGAGTAATATGCTTTATTTAAAGCAGCAGAAAATTCAACAAAATCAAATCTGTTACTCTGAGTTTTTCGTTACCGTTCATCAGACAGTTTTTGCTATAGCAAAAACTGTCTGATGAACGGCAACGAGAAACTCAGAGTAACAGATTTTGTTGAATTTTCTGCTGCTTTAAATAAAGTATATATATATATATATATACATACACTGCTTATTAAAAATAACCATTAATTACTGCCATCGTCGTTGTTGTTGCTTTTATTTTTGTTGTTGTTGTTGCTGTTGTTACTTACCTTCAGATCAAATTAGATGAAACAGACCATATCATCTTGGTCCTTTTTTCACAACCTTTTTTCACTTGCGGCACACTTATATTCTTTTCAAAGTTCGGCGGCACACCTGAACGAAAAATATAACTGAGAATATAGGGGAAAAAATCTACCCAGGTTACACTGTGGCACATCTAGCATTGCCTCGTGGTACACCAGTGTGCCGCCGCATGCCGGTTGTGGAGCATATTATCTAGAGTATTCTATCCGAGGCCATCCCTTCGTTTTCGTATATCATTCTTTTTTGTTTAGTTTTACATTTCTTTTTATTTACATTTCTCCAACGTTATTAGTTAGGATTCAACTGTTATTTCTAGCAAGTCAAGCCCACACTGTTTCCTCCTTTGGCTCTTAATTAAGAGCCAATAATCAAACGGAGATCAATAAAATCGATTAAATTGATTGAATCAAATCCAACTATGTTTACACTCAATTCTGACTGACACTGTTAGACATACAGAGTTCCACAAAGTTGTTCGTCTTATTATTGTTGTTTGTAATTAGCCACAGTTGTTGTTGTTGTTGTTGTTGTTGTTGTTGTTGTTGTTGTTGTTGTTGTTGTTGTTGTTGTTGTTGCTGCTGCTGCTGCTGCTATTACTGCTTGACACGGTGCCATAGTAGTTGCAGTTGTCTTTTCTTTTTTAAGCTGTAGCTGTTACTGTTGTTGTTGTTTATGTTGCTTTCTACTGCCGCCGCCGCCGCCACTGTGGCTGTTGTTGTTGTTGTAGTTGCTGTTGCTGTTCTTATTGTTTAACATTGTTGTTGTTTTTGTTCTTGCTTTGCCTTATCGCCCTTCTCGTTGCTCTTCTTTTCTATCGACTGTGCTGCTGTTGCTGCTGCTTCAGTAGTGGTAGTAGTAGTAGTAGTAGTAGTAGTAGTAGTAGTAGTAGACGGTGTTAGTGGTAGTATTAGTTGTAGTAATAGTAGTAGTGATGGTGGTCGTGGTGGGGGTAGCAGTAGTAGCAGTTATAATAGTTGTTGTTGCTGTTGTTCCTGCTGTTGTTGTTGTTGAAAGCTTTGTTTTGTTTTCCTTGATAATGCTAATGAGTCAATATTTTGCCAAAAAAGTTATAAACCAGCCAGCGCCCTCTATTGGTCGCTTTTACCGAGTAGAGTTCACTGCTGATAGTAGATTTCAGTTTTGAACTTGAGCAATCTCCTTATCAAACAATGTCTATATAAAAAAAAATAATACAAAAACCAACAACAAAACAAATGAAAGAACATTATTAACTTTATCGCTGCTGGTTTTCTATAAAATTCAGACCCAGTACTGAGAGTTACGACATTTCGTAGTGATAAGCTTGAAAATGAGGACATCGCACTGCTAACACGAAAGTAAAGCACATTACTGACTTGTAGAACTTTGATATAATTGAGAGCAATTGATATGTTCATGCCAGTCGCCAGGAACGTGTTTAATATGTAAATCTGGTCTTTCCGATAGTGTCACACCACTAAACTTAGTGGGTGTTTAAGTAATGCGTTTGTGGATAGTTGATGAAATGGATGTGGCGCTGATGAGAAAGCAATAACTTCTTAAATATGTATATACACCCATTACCTGTTTTTTAAAAATATTTTCCATCGCATTGACGTATATATAGACGTATTCCTATACAAACCATCGTATAATTTTCAGTGCCAGCTCTAAATTCTATAGAAAACCTGTAGAGATAGACGTAGGAGTGGCTGTGTGGTAAGTAGCTTTCTTACCAACCACATGGTTCCCAGTTCAGACCCACTACGTGGCACCTTGGACAAGTGTCTTCTACTATAGCCCCGGGCCAACCAAAGCCTTGTGAGTGGATTTGCTAGACAGAAACTGAAAGAAGCCTGTCGTATATATGTATGTGTGTGTGTATATGTTTGTGTGTCTGTGTTTGTCCCCCCAACATCACTTGACGACCGATGCTGGTATGTTTACGTCCCCGTAACTCAGCGTTTCGGCAAAAGAGACCGATAGATACTAGGCTTACAAAGAATAAGTCCTGGGGTCGATTTGCTCTACTAAAGGTCGTGCTCCAGTATGGCCGCAGTCAAGTGACTGAAACAAGTAAAAGAGTAAAAAGAGTAAAGAGAGATAAAATTTAAAATGGGAAAATCGAATTCTCAACACAAAACTGAGGTTCAATATTGACTTGTAAATCTTTAATATACTTGGTAGTATATTACGGTTACAAAAACGTAATACTGTGTGCCTGCTAACAATTATTAAGTGAAAGAACGTGCCACAACAACGAAAATATCAACAAAAATGGCTGGATTTAAAGATTGGGAGAGCTAGGAAACTTCAGGCTTGGTTGGCTCCTTATACAAAGAAATTAAAATCCATGAAAAATGAAATTTATATCTCAAAATCCGCCTACAGCATGCGATTGAAATTGACTAGTTAACAAATCGAAAGTTTAAACGCATCTGGCAGTGCAAAACTTTGTTATCTAAACTAAATACTGCAAGTTTTACTAACTTAACACAATATACTACAACAAAACGACATTCGTTCTCTACTTGGCGTCTGAAAAATCTTCGATGATTTCTTCAAGCTGTATCGTCTTTAGAACATAGCTTTCTGCTGTATTTCCTCACATGTTCCTGACATCCACTTCCGAATCTTCATACTTATCCTGACGTGATTTCAGAAATTTTCCAAGAAATCACCAAGATCCACCACATTAATCGGATCGAGTCCTTGACAAGCTTTATTTTTACTGTTAAACTGTACAAGAATTAAATTCCAGATCTGAGCCATTAAAACAGTTTCAAGACAGTTCACTTCGTTTGCCATTGTTTCAGCTAAATATCTTGCTTCAGATGTTTGTTCTAAATTATCTTCAATATCTCTGAGTGCAATACGAATGCAGTTATACCCACCCACAACGGTTTCAGTAATACATACTCTTGTTGACCAATGAATTTCTGACAAGGACTTCAAGGTTAGTTCTCTCTCATTTTCTTCCAAAGAATTCATGAAATTTAACCATCTGTGTGTTAAATTTAACCATTTGTGTGTAGAAAAAGTGTATATCTTTTGTAAGAAGCTAAAACAGATAACAGCTTCGAGACAGCATGAAGCAGCAGCATATGTGGAGGCGTAATGGCCCAGTGGCTAGGGCAGCGGACTCGCGGTAGTAAGAACGCGATTTCGATTCCCAGACTGGGTATTGCGAGTGTTTATTGAGCAACAACACCTACGCTCCACGAGGATCCGGCGGGGGATGTGTGGTGAACTCCGCTGTATTCTTTCACCACAACTTTCTCTCTCTCTTTCTTCCTACTTCTGCCACAAAGCAGAGGAACCATAGTGTAACCCACTATGGTGTGGAAAATTTTCAGACCCTAGTTTAGATTGCGAATCCTCTGTACCCCAAGATGGTTCAGCTCTCCACCAGTTAAAAAAAAACACCGTTTACGGAATGAGGATAACAACGTAGCTTTCGCGCCCGTGCAACCGCCAGTCTATCGCGTGTGGTGGGTGGATCTTCAAGTTGCCACACGCATTCTTAGTAGCTTAGAGTAGGCTCGAATTAGAGATTATTATTTGTGGCTAATGGCGTGAGTCCTGATTGGAAAAAGAAGAAGAGCAGCATGTCCAAAAAGATTCAGCGAATGAGTAGCACAGGGAACGAAAATTGTAGCCAAGTTATTTTCCTTAAGTCTGGCATGCATTCCTGTGAAGTGCTCTGAGATATTACTGGCGCTGTCATAAGACTGGTCCTGCAGTTGTCAAAATTTGTCCCCTATTTTCTTTTAAGAAATTCTAACTTAGACGTGGTTCGTGTTTCCGCTTTACGAAAACCAGTCTGGAAGCAAGTTAAAAGCCTTTCTATCAGCTTTCCAGAAGCAGTTTAACGCACCATGACTGTTGGTAGATCAACATGAGTGCAGTTTGGTGTTAAGTCTACAGACATTGACAAATTCTTGGCAGTTTTTAAAGTTTTGCTATAAAATGATTGATATATTTTGCAATCAGCAGAACTATTTCTTCGCAAATGGTAGGGATAGGTGTGGCTGCTTACCACTTCCAGGATATATATATCACCGACGTCGTTGTCAACGATGTCATCATCATCATCATCATCATCATCGTCGTCGCCGTCGTCGTCATCATCGTAATCGTCATTATCATCGTCATCACCATCATCACCATCATCATCATCATCATTATCATCATCATCGTCATCATCATCGTCATCGTCATCATCATCGTCATTACCGTCATCATCATCATCATCATCATCATCATCATCACAACCATCACTACCACCACCACCACTACCATCATCATCATCATCATCATCATCATCATCATCACATCATCATCATCATCATCATCATCATCATTGTCATCATCATTATCACCACCAGCACGACTACCTCTACCACCAGCTGCAATGCCATCACTCTACCAATCGGAAACCCTTGCTTGATATCCTTGAAAGAGCAGTTAATAAAATTCAGTGAACACTCATAAAAAATAACAATTTCTAACACGGTTTTTGTCCTTGGATAGCAACCATTATTTTCTCTATACATAGTATGAAAAATGACTAATATTTTCTTCAAATTTTGCTTTAACGATATCTATTCACCCCACCGCAAATCTTACTCAACACATGGTTATGGCGTTCCCTCACTATTCTTGCTCATGATCAGAGATGTACATATTATCTGTTACTAAGGGACTTGCTCAAGTGTTGAAGGTTAAACAGCTGACAAGCAAGTCTGTGTGTATTGAGCAGAATATTTGCTATAACGATATTTCTACTTAAGCATCTCAGGGCTAATATTGTCTCAAATGTAATAGAAAATAGGTCAGTTTTAAAACATTGATGTCCAGGTTACAGAATCAAAGTTGGAAGGGAATAGTAGTCATTTCGTTAGATTTCTAGATAGAAGACGACCAGCAGTCGCCCATGCATACCGGCCTCCCCTCTCCACGCCACCAGTGTTATCCAAGCGAAAGGCAAAGGCCGATACAGCTTGGCACCAGTGATGTCGCAACTCATTTCTACAGCTGAGTGAACTGGAGCAGCGTGAAATGAAGTGTCTTTCTCAAGAACACAATACGCAGCCCGGTCCAGAATTCGAACTCACAACTTCGCGAACGTAAGCTCGGCGCTCTAACTACTGAGCCATGCGCCTTCACACATATGTGTATACATACATACAAATATATATATATACAAATATATATATATATATATATATATATGTGTGTGTGTGTGTGTGTGTGTGTGTGTGTATGTATATATATATATATATATGATATAATATAATATACATGCGGAGACATGACTTTAAAATGAGACATGAGTGGAAAAGTAGAAGCTGGACAGTAAAGATAAGGAAACTTGGCTTAATGGAATTTGAAAGCAGGACATAAGATGGTGCAAGTCCTAAAATCGGATGAAAATTTCACCGACGATCTACCTTATAATTAATTAAACTATGATAATTTCTGGTTTTGGCTCAATGCCACATTTTTCTTCGGAGTATTACTACTGCTACTGCTACTATTACTACTACTACTACTACTACTACTACTACTACTACTACTACTACTACTACTATTGCAGCTGCTGCTGCTGCTGCTACTACTACCACCACTACTACTACTACTGACCTACTGCGACCCCAACGACGGTGACTACGCCACCTTCGCCACCATTATCCCCTCCCCACCACCACCATCACTACTACTACTACTACTACTACTACTGCTGCTACCACCACCACCACCACCACTACTACTACTACTACTACTACTACTACTACTAATGTTCCAGTTTCTCTGCACCCCATTATTCCAACATATCTCATTGTTGAAGACAAAAATAGGAAAACGCCCAACTGACAACTGTTTGTTATCAAACACTATATACATGGGTAGTATGGGAGGTTGTGTGGTAGTGGTGGTGGTGCTGTGATGGTAGTGGTGATTGTCTTTGAACTTCGGTAGTACTGTTGGTGGTCGTGGAACAGTGATTGTATTGTTGTTATTGTTGTTGTTGCTGTTGTCGGTAGTGGTAATGGTGGTAATAGTATTGTTTTATTATCAGACAATATATACGTGGGCAGTATGGGAGATAGTATGTTGGTGGTAGTGACAATAGTACTGTGGTAGTAGCGGTGGTAGTGTGGTGATATACACATGACGTTGCGTAGTAGTGGTAGGGATACTGTAGTATGTTGGTGATTGGTGGTTGCGGTTGTAGTGGTGCTGTGGTAGTAGTGGCGGTTGTAGTGTTATTGATGTTTGTTATCAAACAATATGTACCTGGACAGTATGGAGGTGGTGGTGATATTGTTGTAGTAGTAGTAGTAGTAATAGTAGTAGTAGTAGTTAGTAGTAGCAGCAGCAGCAGAAGTAGTAATAGTAGTGGTAGTAGTAGTAGTAGTAGTAGTAGTAGTAGTGGTGGTGGTGGTGGTGGTGGTGGTGGTGGAAGTAGTAGTAGTAGTAGTAGTAGTAGTAGTAGTAGTAGTAGAAGTAGTATTAGTAGTAGTAACAGCAGCAGTAGTAGTAGGCGTGGTGGTGGTGGAAGTAGTAGTAGTAGTAGTAGTAATAGTAGTAGTAGTAGTAGTAGTAGTAGCAGAAGTAGTAGTAGTACTGGTGGTGATGGTGGTGGTGGTGGTGGAAGTAGTAGTAGTAGTAGTAGTTGTAGTGGCAGCAGCAGTAGTAGTAGTAGGCGTGGTGGTGGTGGTGGTGGTGGAAGTAGTGGTGGCAGTAGTAGCAGCAGTAGTAGTAGTAGGCGTGGTGGTGGTGGTGGTGGTATTAGCAGTTGTGTTTCTTATCAAGCACTATATACATGGAGGGTATAAGAGATCGGATGGACGTGGTAAAGAGGATTGCCAGTGTGCGTTATCAACATAGAGATGGACAATATGGCAGCTACGGTAGCGGTCGTGGTGGTGGTGGTGGTGGTGGTGGTAGTGGTTGTTGTTGCAGTGGTTGTAATGGTGGTGATGCTTGTTTTGTGGTGGTGGTGGTGGTGGTGGTGGTAGTGGTGGTGCTGGTGGTGCTGGTGCTGGTGGTGCTGGTGCTGGTGGTGCTAGTGTTGGTGGTGTTGGTGGTGTTGGTGGTGGTGGTGTTGGTGGTGTTGGTGGTGTTGGTGGTGTTGGTGTTGGTGGTGGTCGTCGTCGTCATCGTCGTCGTTTTCGTCGTTGTGGTGGTGGTAATAGTGGTGATTATGGTGGCGGTTGTGGTGCTTGTGGTAGTCGGTGTGGTGGTCCGTGTGGTAGTGATGGCGGCGATTGTGGTGGTGGTGGTGCTGCTGTTGTTCTCTGTCTAATACATATTATTATTAGGCAATAGGAAAGCTGATTGTGAGATTATACGCACGTGGTACTCATCCTTGTTCTGTGGTAGAAATGATGAAGCCATTCTTGTGTTAATAATAATGATGATAAAGTGCGGCGAGCTGGCAGAAACGTGAGCACGCCGGGCGGAATGCTTAGCGGGATTTCGTCTGTCTTTACGTTCGAAGTTCAAATTTCGCCTTTCATCCTTTCGGTTTCGATAAATTAAGTACCATTTGCGTACTGGGGGGGGGGGCGATCTAATCAGCCGGCCCCTTCCCTCAAAATTTCGGGCCTTGTGCCTAGAGTAGAAAAGAACACCTTTTATATTTAAGGCGGTGAGCTGGCAGAACCGTTAGCACGCCGGGCGAAATGCGTAGCCGTATTTCGTCTGCCGTTACGTTCTGAGTTCAAATTCCGCCGAGGTCGACTTTGCCTTTCATCCTTTCGGGGTCGATTAAATAAGTGCCAGTTACGCACTGGGGTCGACATAATCGACTTAATCCGTTTGTCTGTCCTTGTTTGTCCCCTCTGTGTTTAGTCCCTTGTGGGTAGTAAAGAAATAGGTATTTCGTCTGCCGCTAAGTTCTGAGTTCAAATTCCACCGAGGTCGACTTTGCCTTTCATCCTTTCGGGATCGATAAATTAAGTACCAGTTACGCACTGGGGTCGATGTAATCGACTCAATCCCTTTGTCTGTCCTCGTCTGTCCCCTCATATTTACTATGTATATATATATATATATATATATATTATATATATATATATATAATTATATATATATATATATATATATATACGATGAAAATATTTCACCTTGTGAGCAATAGAGAAATAAGAATCGTTTGCACGCCGGGCGATATGCTTAGCGGTATGTCGTCTGTCTTTAAGTTCTGAGTTCAAATTTCACCGAGGTGGACTTGGCCTGTCGTCCCTTAGGGATCGATAAATTAAGTACCAGTTACGTACTGTGGTAGATCTAATCGACTGGTTCCTTCTCCAAAATTTCGGGCCTTATGCCTACAGTAGAAAAGAATAATAAAGATGGTGCTTATATTTCTTATGAAAAGATCCATGCATGGACAAAGAAAAATGAAAAGTACCGATGTTGGCAATCAGCTGTGGTATTGGTGCTGGTGGTGGTGTTTGTAGAGATAGCGCATCAAGCATTTTTTTGACTAAGTTGATTTCAAAAGTTAACACACACATACACACACACACACACACATACACATCGTTGCTATTATACAAAAGTGTCGTAAGTCCAAAACGTTGCTTTTTCAGAAAACGAAAAAAATAGTTTCACCATTCCATAACAAAACCGTCGTACCACACTTTGGCAATTTTTTATATCTTGGCATTCGAAGTAGCTGGAGTTTGGCCTAAAGAACCGGCTATTGCAAGCAAAAATAAATATTGAGAAAAACGCATTTAGACAAATTTACAAATTTGGACATATGACAGTTTAACATAATTCCAACGATATATATATAATCATATCAAAGGGAAATGGAATTTAATTAAATTTAAAATATTCAATCAAAATTTACATTTCCAGTGATCTAACGAGCAAAAAAATTAGTCAAGAAGACTATATATTAGTTATACGATATAGTGTATATTTATACACATAAGGAATCTCACACTAAGTGGATTGAATATTTTAAATTTAATTAAATTCCATTTCCCTTTGATATCATTAAACATTATAACTTTTGGGATAATTTTCGGTTAAAGTTGGCGGTTTTTTATTGTAGCCAACGATAAGACTGCGATTGCGCAGAAATATTTGAAAAGTTAGTTCGTATAAACACAAGACGGGTAGCGGTGCTTGTCTTCTGTCTCTTATACGTTTAACCCTAGGCTGGACCTCGCCGAAGATCAGACCTTGCGAGTTCCCCCGACTTGCTAAAAGATCAGAAACCAATTTGGTCCGGGGTACTAGATGGTAAATATCTTTCATTTCCAAATTTATTCCTGTCGAATTTTATCCGGTATTTTTGTGGTTTATAGAACCTAGATGTTCTCTCTAATATGTTGAATCTCACACTAAGTGGATTCCTTATGTGTATAAATATGCACTATATCGTATATATATATATATATATAATTGTCATTAAGAATAACAGAAGGTGTTAGAAACACCTACAATACTAGAAATAAGTGCTAAACGTTCTGATGCTACAGACAATGCACATAATTGTATACACATACATACTGAGAGCGACCTAAACGGGAAAAATCGGCAGTCGTAATATCCCTATACCGTCGACGACTTTGGATTTAAGGCCGAAATCACTTGCCTATCCGACTTACGACCGCTCAAATTTATGACGATAGGTGTGCCAACTCCCGGCAGCAATAATAAATTTTCCATTTTAAATCTAATGGGTTTAAAGTAACACGTATACGGATGAATTCAGCTAAAAAACGCTTCCCCTAGGTTTGGTTATCAATCGCCACAGGGATGGATAACTATCCTGTCGCGGAGACATCCAGGCAACCTCGTATCTCTCTCTATATAAACGGCAGTTTGTCTGTGCGTTTTCTGTGTGTCTGTTTTCTCGTACCCTCATCCTCACCACGGCTTTCAACCGATTCTGATGAAACTTGACACACACATAGCCCAATGTCATAATTCAAAACTAACGCAGCGAACATTTTGAAAAGTTCCCCCAGTTCTAAAAAAAATCGATAAATTCGACATGGGGTCCAGAACCAGAAACACAAACTGTCTAGGGGACGCAACTCCACCTTTTTTAACTAAAAAAAAATTTACCATCATTTTTTTCCATTTTTTTGCTATTTTTTGGCTATAACTCTCTAAAAATGCTTTATAGTTATTTCCCTTACAAACCTGAGCAACGCCGGGCGATACTGCTAGTTTGTTTATAAGACGACTGCTTGAGACACCGGCATTTTTGATTAACACCAGTAAAATAGTATCATACAGAATGCTGTGTATGAATTTTACCTGAGAAAATAACGTAAGAATGTAAAAACATAAAACAAACCTATGCATGTCTATAGGCCGACTTACGACCAGTCAGTCGGAACAAATTGTGGTCGTAAGTCGATGACGACCTGTATATACATATATATATATATATATATATATATATATATATATACATATATCACTGTAATCACCGTGACCGACCAGGCTATCAGATGTTGCTACACATCGCTGGTCCCAATGCACTTCGCATTGTTTTAGCCTTCAAATGACGCCACCCCTCTGGCTAAGCGAGCAGGCCAAAAAAAGAAAGAGTGAGAGAAAGTTGTGGCGGAAGAGTACAGCAGGTATCGCCACCCACCCACCTGCCGGAGTCTCGTGGATCTTTAGGTGTTTTCGCTCAATAAACACTCAGCGCCTGGTCTGGGAATCGAAACAGCGATCCTATGACCGCGAGTTCGCAGCCCTAACCACTGGGCCATTGCGCCTCCACACACACACACACACACACACATATATATATATATATATACATACATATACATATATATATAAATATATATGTATGTATGTATGTATGTGTGTGTATATATATATGTATGTATTAGCACTCATCCCAAATACAAAAACACATACACACACGCACACACACATACACACATGTTCTCTCTCTCACTTTCTCCTCATCCATCGCCCTCTGGTACTGTCTTATATTCCTCCCCACTACTACAAAACTCTATAAAATGGTCAAAACTCCTCACACAGGAACTTAGTTTGATTTGAAAACCCCACTAGAATGGGAGAAAGCGCTAATGATCTAAGTGATATGATATGTATATATAAAATGTAATATACAAATAAATATCTGTAAATATAAACCATCCGATCTTCTGAGTACCTCATTTCTTCTATGCCCCAGCATGGCCACAGCTCGTGAGCTGAAACTAGATAAAATTAAAAAAATATATATATACACACACACACACAAACACACAGAAAGTTAGGAAGGGAGTAGATCAAATCCGGGCTACATACTTTTCATTCGTATCTCCTGCGGGTCAACATGGGATTCCTTAACCACCAAAGTAACTCTTCTTGATTTAGGTATCTTTGGCCCGATGAGTAGCTAGCGGATTACCCTCGTGTGAACAATTACTATTTCCAAATATTGCAAAACTTTCCTAGCCTTATGAACGAGGCAATTGTCGGTGGCATGTGATTATTTAAATATGGCAGCACATTTTCACTTACTAATTGCAGATAGCCTACACTGTTCAATCTGCTATCAACTTTATCAAATGGACCAACACCTAAGCTGCTGAATGCGGCCCACACCATTACTCCCACACACACACCTCCCGCTTGCACCATTTTCTTAACACACTTAGGATGGACTTTTTCAGTTGGACGGCGTCTAACATAAGCCTTTTCGTCTGATCCAAATATGCAGAAGCGGGATTCGTCTGATCCAAAGAACGTTTGACCAGTCTTAGGCCGTCCATTCAATATGGCTTTTAGCAAACTTGATCCACTTCTGCCGGGTCGTCTCAGAAATTATCGGTTTCTTTCGAGCGATCCGGCAGAAAAGTCCAAGTTCTTTTAGGCAGTTTCTGACCACTTGTGGTGTAAAGCTGATGTCAGTTTCATCAGATAATTCCTGGCAAATGTCCACTGCTGTTAGAAGTCAGTTACCTTAAGAGAACCTATGAATTCACCGATCAAGCTGTACTGTTGTTTTTCTCGGAGCGCCTGGTCTTTGCCGATCTTTGTGTTGGCCACTCGTTTGGTAAAGCTTCCATGCCTGGACAGAAGCCGTTTTGCTGCATTCTAATTCCTTGCTAATGTTCATGAAAGACACATTTTGCTGATGAGGCAACACCATCTTTGATCTAGGAACTGGACTGACACTACGACGCTTTCCCGTAGTGAATTAATGTGTACCAATGCTCGATTATTAAACAAAACAGTGCAGTTCGACCAGCCATATGACCACCAATTTGGTTTAATAAGTTGGTACGGTTTTAAATATATTTTGCCGACAGTTTCTAATCATTTGAATTAATAGCGGATTAAAATTATTCGAATTGTAGAAAAATATATAAGACTTATACCATTCGAAAGAGAAAAAGATTCTACATAAACTGTAAAAAGTAAAATAACTTTATGCAATATAAGCGGGACCAGCCATCTGAATGTGGCTAGGGACAGGGCGGGGTGGTGGGGGTGTTACTGATGCATTTAGCCCCAGGCGACTATAGACGTCACCAGGAGAGCCGACACCATCACGGTGTCCTTGCTAGTTTTATTAAAAATATATTAATGAAGGAACTGAACTATCATCATCGCCCTTAAACTTATTTTGGCTAGTGTGTACACACACACACACACACACACACACACACATACATATATATATATAAGGTGTGTTATGAACATTTACAGAACACAATTCTACATAAACTCAACAAACAATTAAAGATTGAGAAGAGAAAATGTTAAAAGTTTTATAAAATTTTAAGCCAAACATACGATCGTTTCAAAACGGTAACACCAACATGTAAGGAACATGGAGAAAATTATATCAATTATAATTATGATTAAATGAATTTAATTACATATTGCCGTTCTCCTTAGTGCAAAAAAAGAATGCATCAAGTCGTAACATAAGAAAATTATGTTATTAGAAATCTAACTTTTGACCCCCCCCCCACAAAGTAAAAATGTTCTAATTGAACTCACTATTTCTCTCTCTTTGTCTGTCTGTCTTTCTGTCTGTCTGTCTGTCTCTCTCTCTCTCTCTCACACACACACACACATATATATATATATACATACATACATACGTACGTACTTATGTGCGTGTGCGGTCGCGCATGTATGTATACACACTCTCACGCACATTCACACATACACATACACACATATTACTGATCGTACAGTCTCAGTGTAACTGTCTTATTTGTTTGCCAGATTCGCTGCGACCTAGCGCTTACGAGCGACTCCCTCACATCGCCGAGTGTTTGAACAGCTGAAAGTCAAAGACAGACGAGACAGCTCGCCTCGAATCGAATTCATGAAAGCATGAAAGATGGATATATATATATATAGGCGCAGGAGTGGCTGTGTGGTAAGTAGCTTGCTTACCAACCACATGATTCCGGGTTCAGTCCCACTGCGTGGCACCTTGGGCAAGTGTCTTCTACTATAGCCTCTGGCCGACCAAAGCCTTGTGAGTGGATTTGGTAGACGGAAACTGAAAGAAGCCCGTCGTATATATGTATATATATATATATAGGTATATATATATATATATATATATATATATATATGTGTTTATATATATATATATATATATATATATATATATATATATATATATATATATCTATTATATATATATATATATATATAGTTATCGCCATACTTATATGGCAGTCTTATAAATATAAGACTAATATAAGTATGGCGATAACTATTAATTTCCAGTAACGCTGCCGTATTCTCCTTTAGAGAGACTTAGTAATTATAATTAAATTTAATATATATATATATTTATATATATATGTGTGTGTGTGTGTGTGTGTGTATATGTTTGTGTGTCTGTGTTTGTCCCCCTAGCATTGCTTGACAACCGATGCTGGTGTGTTTATGTCCCCGTCACTTAGCGGTTCGGCAGAAAGAGACCGATAAAATAAGTACTGGGCTTACAAAGAATAAGTCCCGGGGTCGAGTTGCTCGACTAAAGGCGGTGCTCCAGCATGGCCGCTGTCAAACGACTGAAACAAGTAAAAGAGTATAAAAGAGTATATTTATATGTACATATACACACACGCATATATATAAACACATACATACATACATACATACATACATACATGCATACATACATACATACATACATACATAATACATACATACATACATACATACATACATCATACATACATTACTTACATACATACATTCATACATACATATCATATATATATTATATATATATATATAGTATATATATATATATATATATTGTATATATATATATATATATATATATATATATATATATATATATATATATATATATATATATATATATATATATATGTTTATTCTTTATGAGTTAGAGGTTAAGATACCGTCGAAAGGGATATTTAATATCAGTACCAGTTCTTGTAATCTGGGTGGATTAGAATACATCTAAATATTAACACTACATGTCTATCCTACTATCCCCACAAGAGCCAGTATAACCCTCATTATAACTATAATAAACCCATTTGGCTCTTAGGTTAATATTTTACCTCTTAATTACCTAATATAATTATAATGAAACATATTGTTGTTAACGTTCCCTAAGTAATGCCTATATCGAAACATGAATACTTCTGCTTATATCCAGAATTGTTTATAATCTCAAACTTATTTCTAATGTCTATGAATGTCTTACACCCTAAAATTGATTGAAATACACAGTTGTCCGCCTTCAACTATAGACTACAAGCCTAAAAAAATATTTTAACCCAGACACGTCCACATTAACACTTGTACTTTCGGACTTTGCTATTAAATTTATTATTATTACTCAAACCTACCCACAACGTAATAACACTCCATAAATACTTTTCTATTATATGTTTTAGCATGGCATCTCTCCAATGATAATATAATATCAGGATACTTAACTACGATGGAAACCTTTGGCGTTTGTTTATCATGTGTTTACCCTTCAACTAAACGGTTCTTCATCTGTTTCTCCCTTACAGAAAACTACTCGTTAATTAGATATGTATCTCAGATATATTCATATAAAATACTATTCACATATCCTTAAGTACTTTCCTTGGCCCTTCCATTGGTAAGGCCCCACCCCCCGACTATTCATGAAATATTCTTATATTGATATTTGTATTTATTTATATTTTTATTTTATTTTATTTGATTTTTATACTTTTGTTTTACCGGTCTTGGAATTCATTGAGCAATGCCATTGTTATTAAATATTAGATGACCCATTAGGTTGCAGGATTGACTCTGACCCCACCCCACTACATATAGGGGTTTGGGAATTAGGTTTCGGTCAAGAAGTAACTAATATTAGCATAGCATTTAGGCTTCACTCAATTTTCTTTCTTTCATTAATATACTCATGTCTTAACTCCACGTAATGGGTTTAATGTAAGTTATTTCTGCCAACTCCTTTTATAATGCTATATCTACTAAATAGCGGTTAGCATCTAATCTCTAACCCCTGTAACATGGACGAAACCATTAAACCCATTAAACCCAACATATAACATACTACCTGCGTTATTTCCTCCAGTGTATTGGAAACCCGATGTGAACCGCAGCCTGTCGAAATTCCTCCAGACTGGGACTTTATTCACCTGCTTACTACAGGATGGAATACCATGGATTATATTAACCCCTTAATTGAAGTCCTCACCTTACCTTCCCTTACTCTCACTTTATTTTATTTTATTTGACCCTACTCTATTTTTTAACTGACTTTCACACATGTTAGTTCCCTAACATCTGGACCCTCTGAAGAAGCCTAGGGACATATCCATTATCTAAACCCTGCTCAATGTTTGTTCATCCCTGTATGTTCGGACGAGAGATAACTTGGAAGTTTGTTGTAACATGGTAGAAACGGCCTAAGTAATAGTACATGTACTCTCATCTATTATTACTCATTGTTTCTATATATATGAATATATATATATAATATATAATATATTATATATATATATATATATATATATATATATATACGTATATATATATATATAATATTATATATATATATATAAAATATTATTTGAGACAAACCACTATTTGCAAAACAAACAAGGAAAGACTTAATCAATACATAAAATTTAATAAATAGTCAAAAAAAACCGCCACTACAATCGTTTCTTGTCTTGATCGACAATCTTCAGGTGGACTTCCAATCTAAAAAATCAAAATTTTAAAATATAAAAATAATACTTTTAAATAATTAAAGTATAAATGAAAAAATATAAGTATATAATCCATATATAACCTATATATAATCCATATCGAAAATATAGACTAATTACCACGAATTCCCTAAAAAAAACCATGATAAAACAAAACTCTTAAAAACATATAACGATAAAATCTCCCTTTGCTAAACTCTATAACAAACCTATAAAGTAAACCCCTAACCTAAACATTCACACACAAATACACACACGTAAACCACAGACTCACGACTTATACACATACCTATACTAACTTATAAACCTCAATATACACCAAAACCCACTCCCTCCCCACACAGACAAATTAACACATACATCCCAAAACCTAAATAACAAACCCATATACACTTCACACACAAAACACACACTCACACGCAAAACACTCACACACAAAAGATACATATACTCCCTCACATATACGCCTATACATACTCACTAAACTCGACATATACAACAATACTTACACACCCACAAAAAACATTATATACATTTATGAGCTTTAACTCACCTTAGCATCTCTAACAAACAACTTGCAGTAACCCAATCCCATTCTCTATGCCTACCTCACTACTACACTATTCCATTCACATTCCAAGCAACGCTAGTCCACCACCCGGTTATTCACGTGGCAAAACAACACCACTCAAAATTATGAATGAAACAATGTAAAAAAATAAACCAACACCTAAAATAGACAAAATACCACAAATTACCTAAAAAAAAACCATGATAAACCAAAACTCATAAAAGCATATAACGATAAAATCTCCCTTTGCTAAACCCTATAACAAACTTATATAGCAATCCCCCTAACCTAAACATTCACACACAAAAAACCCACACGTAAACCACAGACCCAAGACTTATACACAAACCTATACTAACTTATAAACCTCAATATACACCAAAAACCACTCCCTCCCCACACAGACAAATTAACACATACATCCCAAATCCTAAATAACAAACCCAAATACACATTCACACACAAACACACACACACACAAAACACACATACACAACAGATACATATGCTCCCTCACATATACGCATATACATACTCACTAAAACTCGATATATACAACAATATTTACACCCACACTCATACAGATAAATAAATTAATTATACAATTAAAAACTCACAACCAATCTCATATACATAAACACTCTTATGAAAACAACAATAAATACATCGTAATTAACCAGAATATCAAAAATAACATTATGACATAAGGATAAATCAAATACATACTTACAATTCAGTTACAAATTATGAAGTGAAATTAGATTTTTAGCCGTTAAAAAACCAAACAAAATTACGTTACCAAGGAAATAACTAAGTAAAAAAGAATACGCGCCATAGAAAGTAAACGTCATTCATAGTATGAATGGAGAAATATAATAAATGGAACTAAAAACTATTTCCACGTAGCAAACCAACGCTACTAAAAAAAATTTATTATGAATGGATTCTTTAAAAACTATCATGAAAAATCAATTATATACATTTATGAGCTTTAGCTCACCCTAGCAACTCTAACAAACAACTTACAGTAACCCATACTCAATGCCTACCTCATTACCACCCTAATCCATTCACAATTCCAAACAACACTAGTCCACCACACGGTTACAATTCCCAACTCTACCCATTCATTCACAATTTCAACGACGTTCAATCAACAACTCTACATATAAGCCTCAACATATACACCGGAGATACACTTACACATCCGTGCGGATGGGTGAGAGTATACATTAAGTGTAGTGATGGGGCTCCCATTTCTAAACACAGTTGTACCTGTGTGGTAGTCTCCATGTGTATATTCACGCACGGGTATAAATACAGGGGGTACACGCTCACTTCATTTACGTGTACCCCTCACATGTACATATGCATACAATTTTGGCTCGATATATGCAACAATGTAATCGCGCCCGTATGTGTGAGCATTCACTGGTTGTGCAATTCACCCATCTGGGTGTGATTGTGTGTAAACTTATCACTGTGGAGGTCGAGCTTGATACGTATATATTAGTGTGTATTAGGGGTTGTACGTACTAATTATGTTCATGTGCTTCACGCACTTGCGTCCATGTATGGAAGAATATATTGGGATTACTATGTAGGTGTAAATAGGGTAGGGGGAGTTTTGTCATTGTATGGGTGTGGGTTTCATTTGTGATGGTGGTTGGGATGTATGTGTTTATTTATCCATGTGGCTGGAGTGGCCGTTAGGTGCATATACTGAGGCTCACATGCAACCCAGTACAACGAATAAAGTGGGCACTTATAATTATTATGGGTGTGTACTTATTATAAAGACAATACCCAAATAAAATCTGTCAATTCAACCTACAAATAAAAAACAAAAAACAAAGGGATCTTAAACATTCACACATACATACAAAACTCAATAAAAACACCACTAAATAACACCCAAAACATAATATTAATTATAATTTTGTTACGTTTAGTGGTAAAAATAATAGATATTATAAAAAAAATAATAAAAATGATAAAATATAAATAAGAATAATAATAATAATAAATATAATAATAATAATATAAATAAGAATAATATAAATAAAAATAAATTTAATAATTATTATAATAATTATATTGATAAATTAATAATATTAATAATTCCTTAAATGCTGTACATAGATATAATTCTGATATAATTTTAATAAAAATAAAGAATTATAATATATTTATAATAATGATAATATAATAAGGTTAATAGAATAAAATTTGGTTAATAGTTCCTTATGGAGATCAAGTTAAAACGAATATTATTAAGAGATTTTAGATGTTATAGAACTATTTATTAGAGATAATCGTAAATATAGAAACATTTTCTCTTTAATAATTTTGGAGTTGGTTACTCTACCACTAATAATGTGGTAACATTATTTCTTCATTTAATAATATATAAACTGAATAATTTTTATATAAAAGAAATTATTTGATAATAATATTAATAATGATAAGACTTTATATTAATTGTACATGTAGAGATAAATCTAATTGTATATTAAATAATAATTGTGATATTAACGATGTAGTGTATAATGTATAGTTACATTACATGATAATAACTTTAAGAATAATAATTACAATAAAGCGGTTTATATAGGTTCTACTTCCTCAAAAATAAAACTAAGAATTGCACAACATATGAATTCTTTTAAAAATAAAAACTAATCAACTCAACCGGACTTAGTAAGTATATTTGGAGTCTTAAATCACTAAATATTAATTATAGTTTAATATGGGAAATAATTTGTAAAACTAAATCATATAATATAGGGACTAATTGTTTTATTTATGCTCTAATGAGTTTAAAGAATTTTTTTTATAAGTATGATAATTTACTTAATACTGGGGAGGAGCGTAAAATAAAATGTAGACACAAGTTACTTTACTTATATAATAAGTTTCATGATAAATAGTAATAATAGTTCCCTTTTAGGTTATTTTAGTTTAAATTAGTTTAGATGATATATTTTGGTTATGTTGTCTAGGATTTAATTATAGTTAGTTTTTATGATATTTCTTTGTTTTAATTAGTTCATTTTTAATGTATATTAATTTAGCAGTTTATGGTACGTTAAAACTTTAATAATTTATATTAGATTTTTTTATTTTTTTATTTTTATTTTTATTTTTATTTATTTTATTTTATTATGTATTTTTATTTTGCATTTGTTATATGTATTTGAGGATATATTTATATGTTTTGGGTGTTATTTAGTGGTGTTTTTATTGAGTTTTGTATGTATGTGTGAATGTTTAAGATCCCTTTGTTTTTTGTTTTTTATTTGTAGTTGAATTGACGACAGATTTTATTTGGGTATTGTCCTTTTATAATAAAGTACACACCCATAATAATTATAAGTGCCCACTTTATTCGTTGTACTTGGGTTTTGCATGTGAGCCTCAGTATATGCACCTAACGGCCATCCAGCCCCACATGGATAAATAAACACATACATCCCCAACCACCATCACAAATGAAACCCACACCCATACAATGACAAAACTCCCCCATACCCTATTTACACCTACATAGTAATCCAATCTATATTCTCCATACATGGACGCAAGTGCGTGAAGCACATGAACATAATTAGTACGTACACCCCTAATACACACTAATATATACGTATCAAGCTCGACCTCCACAGTGATAAGTTTACACACAATCACACCCGATGGGTGAATTGCACAACCAGTGAATGCTCACACATACGGGCGCGATTACATTGTTGCATATATCGAGCCAAAATTGTATGCATATGTACATGTGAGGGGTACACGTAAATGAAGTGAGCGTGTACCCCCTGTATTTATACCCGTGCGTGAATATACACATGGAGACTACCACACAGGTACAACTGTGTTAGAGAATGGGAGCCCCATCACTACACTTAATGTATACTCTCACCCATCCGCACGGATGTGTAAGTGTATCTCCGGTGTTATGTTGAGGCTTATATGTGAGTTGTTGATTGAACGTCGTTGAAATTGTGATGAATGGGTAGAGTTGGGAATTGTAACCGTGTGGGGACTAGTGTTGTTTGGAATTGTGAATGGATTAGGGTGGTAATGGTAGGCATTGAGTTATGGGTTACTGTAAGTTGTTTGTTAGAGTTGCTAGGGTGAGCTAAAGCTCATAAATGTATATAAGTTGTTTTCATGATAGTTTTTAAAGATCCATTCATAATAAATTTTTTAAGTAGCGTTGGTTTCTACGTGGAAATAGTTTTTAGTTCCATTTATTATATTTCTCCATTCATACTATGAAATGACGTTTACTTTCTATGGCGCGTATCTTTTTTTACATTAGTTATTTCCTTGGAACGTAATTTTGTTTGGTTTTTTAACGGCTAAAATCTAATTTCACTTCATAATTTGTAACTGAATTGTAAGTATGTATTTGATTTATCCTTATGTCATAATGTTATTTTGATATTCTGGTAATTACGATGTATTTATTGTTTTTTCAAAGAGTGTTTATGTATATGAGATTGGTTGTGAGTTTTTAATTGTATAATTAATTTATTTATCTGTATGAGTGTGGGTGTAAATATTGTTGTATATATCGAGTTTTAGTGAGTATGTATATGCGTATATGTGAGGGACATATGTATCTGTTGTGTATGTGTGTTTTTGTTGTGTGTGTGTTTTTGTGTGAATGGTGTATTTGGGTTTTTATTTAGGATTTGGGATGTATGTGTTAATTTGTCTGTGTGGGGAGGGAGTGGTTTTTTGTGTATATTGAGGTTTATAAGTTAGTATAGGTTTTTGTTAAGTCTTGGGTCTGTGGTTTACGTGTGGGTTTTTTGTGTGTGAATGTTTAGGTTAGGGGGATTGCTATATAAGTTTGTTATGGGTTTAGCAAAGGGGATTTTATCGTTATATGCTTTTATGAGTTTTGGTTTATCATGGTTTTTTTTTAGGTAATTTGTGGTATTTTGTCTATTTTAGGTGTTGGTTATTTTTTACATTTTTCATTCATAATTTTTGAGTGGTGTTCGTTTTGCCACGTGAATAACCGGGTGGTGGACTAGCGTTGCTTGGAATGTGAATGGAATAGTGTAGTAGTGAGGTAGGCATAGAGAATGGGATTGGGTTACTGCAAGTTGTTTGTTAGAGATGCTAAGGTGAGTTAAAGCTCATAAATGTATATAATGGTTTTTTGTGGTGTGTAAGTATTGTTGTATATGTCGTTTAGTGAGTATGTATAGGCGTCTATGTGAGGGAGTAATATGTATCTTTTGTGTGTGAGTGTTTTGCGTGTGAGTGTGGTGTTTTGTGTGTGAAATGTGTATATGGGTTTGTTATTTAGGTTTTGGGATGTATGTGTTAATTTGTCTGTGTGGGGAGGGAGTGGGTTTTGGTGTATATTGAGGTTTATAATTAGTATAGGTATGTGAAAGTCGTGAGTCTGGTTTACGTGTGTGTATTTGTGTGTGAATGTTTAGGTTAGGGGGTTTACTTTATAGGTTGTTATAGAGTTTAGCAAAGGGAGATTTTATCGTTATATGTTTTTAGAGTTTTGTTTTAATCATGGTTTTTTTTAGGAATTCGTGGTAATTAGTCCTATTTTTCGATATGGATTATATATAGGTTATATATGGATTATATACTTATATTTTTTCATTTATACTTAATTATTTAAAGTATTATTTTATATTTTAAAATTTTGATTTTTAGATTGGAAGTCCACCTGAAGATTGTCGATCAGAGCAAGAAACGATTGTAGTGGCGGTTTTTTTGACTATTTATTAAATTTTAGATTGATTAAGTCTTTTCCTTGTTTGTTTGCAAAATAGTGGTTTTTGTCTCAAATAATATTTATAATATTTTACTATAAAATTGGATTTAATCTAAATCTGATTTTTTTCCCTGTAAATTTGGATATATTCCCTAATATTTATTATATATATATATAGATATATATATATTTATGTATGTATATGTATAATATATTTGTTTATGCAGTTATTGAATTATTTCATTCATTAATTAGTATCACTCACACATGTGTTTATAATAATTTAATAAATAGGTGTAATTGAAGGTAGGGACAAGATGCGACTTCGTTAAAACAGTCCTTCCCGCAAAGCAAATTAAATAAAATCTGGGATTTTTTGCGTAGGGTTAAAGTGGTAACAAAAACCGGATAGTAAGAACAAAACAATAAAAACAAACGGTGAGGGCTGTTAAGGCAAGCTGATGTGAAGTGGTGAACGCTGGGAAAACGAGCTTTGAGATGAGACAGGTAAAAGCACGTCGTGTATTTAGGAAGGAAGTAGAAGAATGAAAGATGGATAGCCGTTAGCCGCGTGTGAACAACGAGAGTGTCAAAGAGGAGGAGTGATAGAGAGGAGAGAGAGAGGAGAGAGAGAGAGAGAGAGAGAATGATGAAAGGGAGAGGAGAAGGATAGAGAAAGGGTGGGAGAGAAAAACGGAAAGGAAGAAGAACTAGAGACGGAGATAGATAGAAAGAATAGAGATAGAATAAGAGCGCGCATCGGAATTATTAAGGTAAAACTTACTTCGAAATGGATGCGTGGCTTTCGATCATATAATAATATAAATAATATATTTATTATATATTATTTGTTATTATATGATCGAACGCCACGCATCCATTCCCAAGTAAGTATATATATAATATATACACACACATGCACACACAAACATATATATATATATATATATATGAGACCAAAGTGTACATATGCCGCTACATTTTTATATATATAAAATACAAAAATGAGACAAGAACGCAAAACATCCAGACAGAGGGTACAAAGAAAACAAGGACGGGTCATTCGGAGTTTTCTTTCTTCAGTCGAGTTCCAGATTATCTTTGCAATTTCGGCTGGTTATACTCGAGATTGCTCCAATCTGGCCAGCTCCCAAGGAAAACCTAAGCTAAGAGCACTAGTTTCCTTGGAAGAAAGCAGGGTATGTAAACGAAAACGAGGACGGGAAAAACGGACGAATGGTACACAAATACAAATAACAGGACATTAACAACAGGTATATTCATATGTGTGTGTATGTGTGTGTGGTGTGTGTGTGTGTGTGTGTGTGTGTGTGTGTGTGTGTGTGTGTGTGTATGTGTCTGTGTGTAGGCGCAAGAGTGGTTGTGTGGTAAAAAGCTTGCTTCGCAACCACATGGTTTCGGATTCAGTCCCACTGAAGACTTGGGAGTGGATTTGGTAGACGGAAGCTGAAAGAAGCGTCGTATATCTGTTAAATTATATATATATATATATATATTATATATATATATATATAGTATATATATATATATATATATATATATATATATATATATATATAGTGTGTGTGTATGTGTGTGTGTGTGTCTGTGTTTGTCCCTCTAGCATTGCTTGACAACCGATGCTGGTGTGTTTGCGTCCCCGTAACTTAGCTGTTTGGCAAGAGAGACCGATAGAATAAGTACTGGGCTTACAAAGAATAAGTCCCTGGGTCGATTTGCTCGACTAAAGGCGGTGTTCCAGCATGGCTGCAGTCAAATGACTGGAACAAGTAAAATAGTAAAAGAGTATACATATACGTTCCTGTAGAACACAGATATGACATGTCGTGTCGATATTTATATGTATATGTATATATCTATATAATATATATTAAAAGACTTTAAAAGACTCCGCCGGGTTACGACGACGAGGGTCCCAGCTCATCACGATCAACGGAACCTTCTCGTGAAAATTAACGTGCAAATGCTGAGCACTCCACAGACACGTGTACCCTTAACCGTAGTTCTCGGGGATAATCAGCGTGACACAGAATAGTGACAAGGCTGACCCTTGGAATACAAGTACAACTCAGTTTTTTGCCAGCTGAGTGGACTGGAGCAACGTGAAATAAAGTGTCTTGCTCAAGGACAAAAACGCGTCGCCGGGAATCGAACTCACAACCTTACGAATGAGCCGAATGCCCTAACCACTAAGCCACGCGTCCTCACATATATATATATACATTCCAGTAGAACACATCTATGTGTGTATATACGTATAGTATGCATCGCTGTTTTAAATCCGCGTCTTTATACATTTTCACACACACTATGTCCTGTATGCGTTCAAATATTTGCATAATTACGAATGTGTGGGTGCTTTTGTTTATATTTTGTTTGTAATTTTTTTCCTTTTTTTTCTTTTTTGATATTTACTGTTTACATGAGTTAGTAAGTGGAAGAAGGGAAATGACCATGACCCTTTCCCAGGGGCTGGTGGGGCGTGATGGGGGTACTGGTGGTTGTGGTGGACGTTTGGGGGTAGTGTAGTGGGGAGTGTTGGGGGTAGTGCTGGTTTGAAGTGGGGTGGCGTGGTCGGCGTTTTAAGGGAGAAAGTTTTTCTTTTCTTTTTCTATTCAGACTTTCCTGCATCTTGCGTAAGCAAACGGGTATCGCTTGATGCGCTAATAATTTACGCGCGCACTCACAGACGCATACGCATACATACACACACACGCACACACACACACACACACACACACACACATAGAACTCACCCAATCACACACTTACCCTCCTACGCATGAGTATCAGTGTGTGCTTGTGTATGAGCACGCGTGCGTGAGAGGTTTATGCGATGCATATGCATGAGTGTGTTTGTGTATATATACGTATATGCGTGTATGTGTGTGTGTGAGCGCGTGTGTATGTGTGTGTGTGTCTACATATATATTATATATATATAATATATATATATATGTCTCTGTATATTCATATGTAATATATATATATATATATATATATATTATAGTGTATGTTGTGTGTGGTGTTGTATATATTATATATATCTATACAAATATATTCTCTGTATATTCTATATGTATTATATGTAATATATATATATATATATATATACACACAACACACATATATATATATATATATATATATATATATATATATATACATATGTATATATATATATGTCTCTGTATATATATATAGGTATGTGTGTGTGCATATATGTATGTGTATATATTATATATATGTGTGTATATATATATATATACATAGAAACATATAAATATTTATACATTATACATATATTCACACATGTGCATATATATACACATATATACACACACACACACACACACACACACACGCACACAAACGTATACATATGCCATTGCTAATATCAGTAATGATGACATATTACGATGCATATTCTTATCTTCTGTTGCAGAGATGTGCTTAAACGTACTTCCGGTAGCATCTTAAAAGTACAGCCTCGCTCTTATTGTCACTGTTTCTGTTGTATGTTTTGCTTCAAGTTTATAGTCTTCATTTTTGCGATACTTTTTTTACGTGTTTTTC
>NC_043018.1:27502007-27507007 GCF_006345805.1 Octopus sinensis
TCAACTATTTGAGAACTGAAATTTTTAAGAACCATAATTCTTTCAAATCTTACCTAAATATTCTTTCTTTTTTCAGCCCATACATCGAAGTTTCGAACCTACAAATGTAAACAACGAAGCTGCATGTTGTTTTGCCATCTTAGACGCTAACTGTCAGAGATTCTGCAATGGTAACCTTCTTAAATCTCGTCAGGTCCTTTGTGCTTAAGATCAGAAAACAGCTCCTCGCCTCTGGCTGGAATGTGTATTCTTGTAGTCAAAAGAGAAAAAAAAAAAAAAAAGAAAACAAACAAAAAAAACAACCTCGATGGCCAGACATTTGTCAGAAAATTCCAGTTTACTCTGCAAATCCATGACATCATTAACGAGAATTCCTGCAAGTCGGTGATGTCCATTGTCAGTCATCTCCAAATGTTGGAGTCAACGATTAGAATTGAAAAGCACGAAGACATTGAGTACAAAACCTGTGTTCTGAGAAGAAACCTGTGTTCTGATAATACCCGGGAGAACCGTGTGATCCGGTCAAAGCACTTGCTGAACAAACACGAGTACCCCGAAGAACCAGACATGATCTTTACTCTTTTACTCTTTTACTTGTTTCAGTCATTTGACTGTGGCCATGCTGGAGCACCGCCTTTAGTCGTGCAAATCGACCCCAGGACTTATTCTTTGGAAGCCTAGTACTTATTCTGTCAGTCTCTTTTACCAAACCGCTAAGTTACGGGGACGTAAACACACCAGCATCGGTTGTCAAGCGATGTTGGGGTGACGAACACAGACACACAAACATATACACACACATACATATATATATATATACATATATACGACGGACTTCTTTCAGTTTCCGTCTACCAAATCCACTCACAAGGCTTTGGTCGACCCGAGTCTATAGCAGAAGACACTTGCCCAAGTTGCCACGCAGTGGGACTGAACCCGGAACCATGTGGTTGGTAAGCAAGCTACTCACCACACAGCCACTCCTACGCCTATGCCACTCCTTCGCCTATCTGGCTCGTTTCTTTTTTTTCTTTTCTTTTATAGATAAGAAGAACTCTGACCAAGATCAAAAAGTGTACTGAAGGAATTAAAGACAGCTCTGTTCTAGTGCCCCTGAAGTTCGCAATGTTATTCGCGCAAAGTTCCCATCGTCAGCGCTGGTCTTGTAGTTCACATTCCTTCAAAATCTTAGGGTCGATATGGCAGTCCCCGTCTAGACAACGCAGGCGGTTATCATGTCCTGGGCCTAGAGTGAGCTCATGGGAGGCCGTACTTTTTCCAGCAACACTCACACAACTTGCACAACCCGGAAATGGATGTCAGAAAATTGTTAGGGTGTTGGATTCATGATCCTGAGATTGTGCTTTCAACTCCCGGGCATGGCAAGACACGTTGTGTTCTTGAGCAAAACACTTCATTTCATGTTGTTCCAGTTCACTCAGGTGGCAAAAATGAGTTATCCTGTGATGGACCGGCGTCCCATCCAGGTGGGGAATTTATACGCCATGAAAACGGCTCTTAGGAGTGAGTACAACTCGAAAAGAAAGTAAGGTAACTATATCTAAGATTAACTTATCAAATATGCTCTCACTGGTTTGTTATCATTTAACGCTAGGTCAGTACTGACCAAGTAATCCTTTGATCAAAGGCTTTCATGCTAGATGTAGCAGTCCTATCCAAGAATACCTAACACTGTGGAGGCGTGTGGCTTAGTGGTTAGGGGTGTTGGACCCCTGATCGTAAGATTGTGGTTTCTTTTCCTGGACCAGGCAACGTGTTGTGTTCTTGAGCAAAACACTTCATTTCACGTTGGTCCAGTCTACTCAGCTGGCAAAAGGGAGCAATCTTGCGATGGTCTGGCGTCCCATCAAGGTGGGGAAATCATACGCCATGAAAACCGGGAAACCGGCCCTTACGAGTCAGTATGACTTGGGATGGTAACTTTACTCCCTTTTTAATTCCTAACATTTGGCTTCATAGCTCTCCTGATTTAACCCGACTACGTCTGTAGCGTCGTTGAGGGAGTGTCCAACAAGCATTCCCACCATACTAAGACTTGGGGACATTATAGCCAATATGAATACAAATCACCCTATTAAGGCATTTGGTCATTTCAGGAACTGTGTTGAGACAGTAATGGAGACTGATAGCGCTTATATTAAATAACATTTTTCACTGTAAGAATACGAGTACCAAATTTTATAAAAATATATTGGATCTTCGAATAATTATTTTTGTGTTCGTTAAATTAAAACTTTGTTAATTTTCCATTAATTTTTTTTACGGAAATTTCTCGATGAATCTGTTAGGCGGAGTGAGTTCATTTCGCTTTATGTTGTGGAGAGTGGAGTTTTATTGATGTTTCTAGATTAAAATCCGATCGAAATAGAGTGCCTTCAAATGATCTTTTGAGTCACCTTACTCGACAGGAAGCGTAACTCGGAGTCTCTCCAACTGTTACCTCTCCTCATTGAAAGGTCAGAGCTCCCGTACTACAGACTTAAGACTACAATGTCACCGGAAAGAATCGCAAGCCGGATTCTTCAAGCCGAGCCAACCGGGAGGAGATTAGTGAGTAGACCATGACGGAAATCGCCGGATAATATCCATAGCCTCAGATGATCATGCTTGAGAATCAAACAACAAAGTTTCATGGTGGTTGCTTCTGATAGGAACCCACGAAGGCGGTGCTTGAGGTCTCTACTTCCACGGTCCACCTAGGAATAGTGTGCAGAGAAAATAGATGGATATACAATCGTTACTGTTTTGTTGCTTTCCTATCGTGGGGACACAAGCATGTCATCTCACACTTCGTACGATGTCCTTTTTCTTTTTCTCTCCTATTAAACACTTCAAGAAATAAATTTTAGTTGCAGAGGAAATATGCTTGGTTCAAAAGTTCATCGAGTGTCATTCCATTTGTCAAGTCAGTATTTTTTTCCTTCTGCAAAAAATAAAAAAAAAATACTCAGCTTGGAAAAGGAAAGAATCTACGATTTTGTTTCCACCTTCCATCACTCTCCTTTTGTTCTCTCTCTCCCTCTCTTACCCTTTTTCTTCCTCACTCTTTCCCTCTGACACTCTCTCGTTCTCACTCTATCTTTCTCTCTCTCCCTCTCCTTTTCTTTCACTCCCCCTTGCTCTTTCTTTCTTTCTCACACACACACACATATTCACACATACATACATTTTCCCATTTATTTTTATTCAGATAATTTTCAATGTTGTTATTCATTTTCTTCATATTTTATCATTTTATAAAAATCAAGAAGTGCTCAAAATGTTTTTTTTTTAAAGTTCAATTCCCATTGACCATAGTATTGATATTATTTATTTCTGAGTACATCGATACATCGATTATCTAAATTTCTAAATTTTTATAACTGAAATAACATTTTGAAAACTTTCTTCGAAAGCGCTAATTTTCCTTTTTGATAACACTCACGGGTATATGTATGAATGTATGTATTTATGAATGTATGTATGTATGAATGTCTGTATGTAGGCATGTATGTGTGCATGTATATATATATATATATATATATATGTGTGGTGTGTGTGTGTGTGTGTGTGTGTGTGTGACTGTGTGTGTGTGTGTGTGTGCATGTTTGTGTGTATGCATGTATGTATGTATGTATGTATGTGTGCTTGTATGTATGTATATATATGTATGAGTGTATCACTGTATGAATGTATGTATGTAAGTATGTATCTGTACATGTATGTATGTATGTGTGTCTGTATTTATGTATATATCTATGTGTGCTTGTATATATGTATATATATGTATGAATGTAAGTATGTATGAATGTATGTATGTATGCATGCATTCATGTATGTATATATGTGTGCATGCATGTATGTATATACTTATTTATGTATGCCTGTGTGTATGTATGCATGTATGTATGTAGGTATTTTTCCATGTATGCATGTATGAGTGTATGTATGTGTGCATGTATGTATATACGTATGTATATGTGTATGTATGTATGCATGCATATATATGTATGTATGTATGTATGTATGTATGTATGTATGCAAATATGTATGTTTGCACACACGTATATATGTATGTATTTATGTATGTGTGCATGTATGTATATACGTATGTATATGTGTATGTATGTATGTATGTATGTATGTATGCAAATATGTATGTTTGCACACACGTATATATGTATGTATTTATGTATGCATGTATGTCTGCATGTATGTTTGTATGTATGTCGATATATACATATACATATATATACATTCATACATGCATATACGTATAGATACATATACATTCATCCATTTACATACGCTAACACGCAATATCATTTGGCTTGTTTGATTGGTTGATAAAAAGTAACCACCCAAAAGGTAACCTACGTGCTTATACGTATATATATATATATATATATATATATATATATCTGTGTGTGTGCGCGCGCATGCGTGTGTATGTGTGTTTGTGGTGGTGGGTGCGTATGAATGTATGTACGTATGTATGTATGTATGGTAATTAAGGATGAAACGAATAGGTGTTTTGGGTACCGCTACATATGTTTGCGTAGCGTAATTTTATTTAGAACATCGTACATTATATAATTTGGCATGTAACAATATGCGAGATCATATAACATTATGTAAGATTATGTTTTCATAAAGCGCCACTTTGTCAGGTAATATACCATTGGGTGTCATTTAGGTGGTATCTTTAGTTCATATACCACCAAAAGAATGGCAGCAAATATCCATCCATCCATACATGCATACATACATACATACGTACGTATATACGCGCCTGCTTGTGTGTGTGTGTGTGTGTGTGTGTGTGTTTGTAATATATATATAATTTACTTTTCCTTTAAGGCAAAAATCAGCAAAATAGGTACTCTATCTGGTGAGAAATAAATATTGCTTAATCTACAGGTATGAGCTACTTATAGTTTCATACGCAGGATATGCTGTCTAGGCAGGTTTTAATAACACGTCTGGAGTCACCAAGCTGT
>NC_043018.1:27512007-27517007 GCF_006345805.1 Octopus sinensis
TACATCACATAGATGTATGTGTGTGTGGTGCGTGTACAAAAATATAAAACTTGAAAATGCACTGAGAATAGTTAACAAAAGTTTTACTATACTCAAAGATTTAATCGATTTGACAGTTCACATTTATTTTCAACAGTTGAGATATAAAGACGTGGGTTATGCCGCATCTACCATGCCTCTGGTTAGTGTTTGAAGCTTGTACTATTTTGATAGGGAGTACATAGCTCAAATTACTATATGTTTAAGATACGACTTGACTGGTAGAGGATAGTCACATGACAAAAATTTCTAAGACCTGATATGTGGCTATCCTTTACCAATCAAGTTGTATCCAAAGCATATACTATACACTCTCTATAAAAATAGGACAAGCTTCGAACACTAATCAGAAGCAAGAGAATTGCAGCATAAGCCACCTCTTTCTATCTCAACATTTGAAAATCAGTGTGGACTGTGAAACTGGTTAGATCTTCAAATATAATAAAAACTACTCTCAGTGCATTTTCAACATCTATTTTTTTCTATATTTCTTCCCGTATGGAATAAAATGACTTAGTTTTATATATATATAAATATTACATTTCGAAATATCTCAGAGATATATGCAGTAGCGGTACGATAGTTGTTGTATACTGTTAACTTAATGTGACAATCCCATGAAGGGAATCACACCACTGCTATTTAGCCCTAGGAAGCAACAACGCTTCCTGTTGGCCTTGACACATTTCAACTACTCTATCGTACCACTACTGCTTATATCTCTCTGAGATATTTGTGTAATCAGTGGATTCATTTCACTAGAATTCTTATATGTTTATAAGGCCTAGACAAGCAACTCCTGCTAGCAGGCCATCCTACTCCAGACTGATGACGAACAAAACTCAGAAACTAGTCTCTTGATGCAGGCTTAGCTGAATGTGGGTGCTTGTCTCCCCTTTGTAAACATAAGGATACAGGAAATGTGTCAAGGCCGAGAGAAAGCATTGATGCTTCCTAGGGCTAAATAGCAGTGGTGTGATTCCCTTCATGGGACTGTCACATTAAGTTGACAATATACAACAGCTATCGTACCACTACTGCATATATCTCTCTGAGATATTTAGAAATGTAATATTATAATATATATATATATATATATATTATATATATATATTATATATTACATCTTATCTTTCATCTACTTCTTTCAGCAAATAGAGTGCAGATATGTTGCATTGAAGAAGTTTTAGTCGAATGATTCCATCACAGTAGATATAGGTATTTTATTTTATTTATTCTATCGATTTCTTTAGTCGAATAACTAAATTAAAGGTGTGCTTAAACACAACAACACGGTTGTCAAGCGGTGGTGGGAAACACTGAAAAACAACACAAACACACACACGCACACACACACAAACACACAAACACACACACATACAAACACACATACACTCAAACCATGTATCGGTAGCCAGCTGGAAAAGATGTTTACCTCAGGATAAAAAGTAGTAACATCATCCTACGTAGGACTGCCACACTGTTTTGGCAAATAAACTTCACTGTACGGTACTGTTAATACATATATCTCTGCAGCATGTCACACGTGCAGGAGAACCCATTCATGGCTGTCATACAATTTCTGCGACCATACCACCTCTAAAATCTGGCCACTTAACTCCCAAGGTTGCAACCACCTTCATTGAGCAAGATGCAAACAAAACTCCTAGTAACATCAAAGATGAACTGAAGGCAAAGATTACAGCAGCATTCAGCAAATTAAGCAAGGAGACTGTCCAGAAAAGTTGCAGGGGATTCTGAAGTCGTCTGCAGGCTGTGGTTGAAGCCAATGGCGATTTTATTGAATAAATTTACTCTTTAGTATTTCAAGATATTGTAATGTATTTTTGGCAAATATATTTGTTAAAATGAGATGTCAGTGCTATTTTCGTTTTTGTGTTTATTCACAACACCCTGTATACACACACACACACACACACACACACACATATATATATATATATATTATATATATATATATATATACATATGTATATATGTATATATATTATATACATATATATATACATATATATATTATGTATATATATATATATATAATATATACATATATATATATGTGTATATATATCTATATATAATATATAAATAATATATATATGCATATATACATACATATATGTACATACCTACATATATATGTATATATACATGCATATATGGGTACAGGACATCAAAAAAATTAGACACAATGAGAAACGAAAATATAAAAACAAAAACATAGAAAACTTTTTTCGAACAACGCAAAAAAGAAAAACAGAGAACAAAGACATGCAACATAAAGAACATTCTTTTCTTCAGTTACTCTTGTTTCATCTACTCCACATTTCGAAGGTAAGGTCAATACGCGTCTTCGTTGAAACAGTCCTTCCCGCAAAGCAAATTAAATAAAATTCGGGATTTTTTGCGGAAGGCGTAAGTGGTAACAAGAAGAGTACAGTGAGAACAAGACAGTAAAAAACGGTGAGCGCTGTTAACCCAAAGCGATGTGAAAACTTATGAAACACCGCGCTTCTTTCAGTTTCCGTCTACCAAATTTACTCACAAGGCTTTGGTTCGTCATGAGCTTTATGTGAAGACACTTGTCCAAGATGCAGCGTAGTGGTACTGAACTTGGAATCATGTTGTTGAGAAGGAAGCTTCTTAGTGTGTGTAGCCTGTGTGTGTAGTATGTGTGTGTAGTATGTGTGTGTAGTATGTGTGTGTGTGTGTGTGAAGTTTTAAAAAAATGACGTGAAATAGTTATGAAATACGAAAAGTATTTTCTTCTGCCAAAAAATATAAATTATGTCACAGGAAAATTCTTTAAAGTAGAAACAGGTTCACAAAGATCTGATGAAAGCACCGTATCAACAGTTTTGATTGAAGATCCGTGTTGTACCTGCTTTTTCGTTTCATATAATTAATACTTTGTAATTCAGGATATTCTTATGAAATACATACATATATATATATATACACACACACACACACACACAACAATATATATATATATATATATATATATATATATATATAATATATATATATATAATATATATACAGGAAAATTGAAACTGAAAACGGGCAACTAACCTTTAGAAAATTTAGATTTCGTTATCTCTATATTGAATCAATTTCGGACTTAATCTTATAAAAAAAGATATATTCCTTCTTCAGTAGAACTTTCGATGGGATATAAATAAAATACTCACGTATGATCATGGAAAAAGCACAAGCTAAAAACATAACTACACTTGAGTACATCACTTATATCTAAAAATAAAAATTCTTTTATTTATATCCCATCGAAAGTTCTACTGAAGAAGGAATATATCTTTTTATAAGATTAAGTCCGAAATTGATTCAATATAGAGATAACGAAATTTAAATTTTCTAAAGGTTAGTTGCCCGTTTTCAGTTTCAATTTTCCTGTAACAAGCGGATTATAAGCGTATAAAACAGTGTATTTGGCTTTAGAATAACCCCCTTTAGCCCTTAATTATATGATGTATATTGCAACCGTAACGGTTTTTTTAAATATACTGCCCACGCTTCCTGATGAATTCCTTTGCTGTAGAGTAAGGGACTTCATCCTATATATATATATATATAAATGTCCGTTTCTCTCTCTCTCTCTCTCTCTCTCTCTCTCTCTCTCTCTCTCTCTCTCAAACAAACAAATATGTATATGCGGAAGGCGGCGAGCTGCCAGAAACGTTAGCAAGCTGGACGAAATGCGTAGCCCATACTTCGTCTGCCGTTACGTTCTCAGTTCAAATTCCGCCGAGGTCGACTTTACCTTTCATCCTTTCGGGGTCGATAAATTAATTACCCGTTATGCACTGGGGTCAATGTAATCGACTTAATATGTTTGTCTGTCCTTGATTGTCCCCTCTGTGTTTAGCCCCTTGTGGGTAGTAAAAAAAATAGGTATTTCGTCTGCCGCTACGTTCTGAGTTCAAATTCCGCCAAGGTCGACTTTACCTTTCATCCTTTCGGGGTCGATTAAATAAGTACCAGTTACGCACTGGGATCGATATAATCGACTTAATCCGTTTGTCTGTACTTGTTTGTCCTCTCTGTGTTTAGCCCCTTGTGGGTAGTAAAGAAATAGGTATTTCGTTTGCCGTTACGTTCTGAGTTCAGGGCGCCAAAGTTTTGTGAGTGGATTTGGTAGGCAGAAACTGTAAGAAGCCCGTCGTATATGAATATATATCTATATATATATATATACATTTGTGTGTGTGAGCGTATGTGTGTGTGTATGTGTATCTTTCTGGTTGCTTTTGTCCCCGCCATCGCTTGAAAATTGATGTTTGGTTGTTTACTTAAAAAGCAGGTTAAACCTAGCGGTTCGCCATAAGTGTCCGATAGAATACGTACCAATGCTTAACTAAATATGTACTGTTGTAGATTTGTCCAAAGAACCTTCCAAAGCGGTGCCACAGCATGGCCACAATCTAATGGCTGAAACAATTATAAGAAACCATGATGAAACGATATACGCGTTTGATCATTGTCCTACTTGTTTAAGGACTGACCTAGGGCTAAACGAAACGACAACGGCAATAACTGCAACAACAAATTATACGTACAGTCGGAATGACAAGGGTGGACAAGTTATATAAATGTAGTTCTCACATATACAAGAACTAAGACAAGCATAACATCATCAACAACAACAACAGAAGAAAACCCCACCGATCCAACCTCCACCATCACCACAAACATAATAATAATAAACACAACAACGACATACTAATTAATTAGATCACTAGCTAACGAACTAACTAACTTCGGTATAAATAAACCGAAAGGTCTTTCAGTGCTTGATATATATGTGCATATAAGACGTATGTGTATATATATACGTATATAGTATGTAGTATGTATGTATGTATGTATGTATGTATGTATGTATGTATGTATGTATGTATGTATGAATATATTATATATAT
>NC_043018.1:27522007-27557007 GCF_006345805.1 Octopus sinensis
TCACCATGTCGCGCATATATGGTTTTGATGCATGTGCCTGGTGTACCCTTATCAGACGGGTAGTCATGATGGGTATACTGGGCTTCGTATATTTGTACCCCAGTGTCACTTTGATGGCATGCACTGCTCTCTCACTCAATAATAATAATAATAATAATAATATAATAATAATAATAATAATAATAATAATAATAATAATAATAATAATAATAATAATAATAATAATAATAATAATAATTAGTAGCGGAACCCGTGAATATTTTACGAAATTAATGTTGGGTTATTTCTGAAAACTTTATCCCCCAAACCCGAAAGCATTGCATGTGTTGTATCTGTATCGAAAGATCGATAGTCACTGATCATCGAAAAGTGAAAGAAATCGGAATACGATGACTACCTAATGCACTTGTCATGCACAATGTTACAGACTTCTTACAAAACATTCATAAAAGAAATATTCACTCTTATTTTTCTATTTTCTCCATAAACAAACAAAAAATGTATCTCGTGCATATGATACAACCTTTAGTTAAATTGCATACATCTTCCACGTAAAGAAGCGTGAATATTTCACGGAATTGCACTAAGGCGCATGCGTTAGGTGAAAGGTCATATAAAAAAAGCTACGAGGGACGTTCAATAAGTAATGCCTCTGACACACTTGCAGTTGTTTGATCTAGCTGAATTGCATGTGCAATTATTCATATCTCTATAGATTAAGTGACAAATTACAGCTCTGAGCTAATTGTGGTTTCTGATTTACAGGTGTTTGAACTGAGTCAAGTGTGAAATGGAGCCTGTTGAGTGTCGAGCAGTGATCCGGTTTTTGTATTTGAAAGGACGCACACCACCGGAGACTTTTGATGAAATGAAAGTAACTTATGGTGATGATGCCCCATCATATGACCTTGTAAAACACTGGCATCAGGAATTCAAACATGGTCGGAACTCCCAGATCTGGTCACCCCCTTCTGCCATTGATGAGGCATCTGTCCGTCAAGTTGAGGCTGCCATTTTGGAAGATCGATGCATAACTATTCGCCAAATAGCCCATGAGGTCAAGATTAGTACCGGGTCTGTGGAAACTATCATTCATGACCATTTGCATATGCAAAAGGTGTCTGCCAGATGGATTCCCAGGTTGCTCACACCTTTCCAGAAGCAAGAACGCGTCGAGTGCTCGAGGATGAATTTGGAGATGTGCCAAGAAGATGAGTCAAAATTTTTCAAAAGACTGATTACACAGGATGAAACCTGGGTCCATCACAATGATTCAGAGACCAAAGCCCAGTCAATGCAGGGGAAGCACCGTGACTCACCTCTTCCAAAGAAGGCAAGGGTGCAGCCCTCCGCTGGCAAGGTCATGCTCACAGTCTTCTGGGACCAGGACGGAGTAGTGATGACAGATTTCCTGTCAAAGGGTACCACAATTGCAGGAGCCTATTATGCTTCACTTTTGAGGAAATTAAGAGAAGCTATCAAAATCAAGAGGTGGGGCAAGATCAGCAAAGGCATCCTCCTCCTGCAGGACAACGCTCCGGTCCACAACTCGCGTGTCGCCAGATCAGAAGCACAGGCGTGCTGCTATGAACTCCTCCCCCATCCCCCCCTACGCTCCTGACCTTGCACCCTCTGATTTTCATCTCTTCCCAGCCATGAAGTTGTTTTTGAAAGGAAAGCATTTCACAGATGATGCAGCCTTGATTTCTGAAGTCACGTCGTGGTTGGAGGACCAAGCTGGGGTCTTCTACGAAAACGGTCTCCAGCGCTGCATCAAACGATGGTAGAAATGCGTAACTCTTGATGGTTCCTATGTAGAAAAAGACTAATAACTGTGGCAAGTTTCGTTGCTCTACTGCTATGGGAAGTGGGTCAGGGGCATTACTTATTGAACGCCCCTCGTAGATTCAATTTTTTTTAAAAAATACACTTTTCACTATTCACTCACCGCCACTTCCACCGCCACCACCTCCATCTCCACCATCACCACCGTCATTATCTCCCTCCCTCTCCCTCTCCCCTTCTTTTTGTTTTCTCTCTCTCTAGCCCTCCACTCTCTCTCCTCTCTCTCCCCTCTCCCTCTCTGCCTCTTAACCTCACCATCAGAACATCTCCCCTCTGCTAAGATCATATTTTTAATTATCCTCCTCTTCCTTCAACTAACTTTTTTATTCACGTAATATTACGTTCCCACTACCTCACGTCATGGACGCTTGTCTTTCCTTCTTTCTTTCTCTTTCTTTCTCCCTCTTTCTCTCTCACTGTCCACCATATCCTCTTTTCCTTTCCTTTCTCTTCTATTACCTTTCAACTAATCACGGGAATGCGTTACAATTATATACGCTTCTTGCTCCTTTTCCTACCTCCCCCTCTTTATTTTTTCTCTCTCTTTTTTCTTTCTCCCTCTTTTTCTCTAATCAAATGAAACCGTTACCGACGGGCTAAGTAACACTATGACAAGCAAAATTATTATAAGATGTCACTGGCACTTGAACTACGAACGTAAAGACGGACGAAGCGCTGCAAAGCATTTTGCCCCAGCAGGCTAACTATTCTACCAGCTATCCGCTTTGGTAGTACTTTCAAATTTTGGTACAAAGCCAGCAAATTCGGCCCCAGGTTTAAACTAGTGCTTATTTTATCGACTCGGATAGTGCGAAAGGCAAAGTCGAACTTCGTACAATTTGAGCTTTGAAGAAAACGGCTGATGATTTTGCCAGCGCGCCAATCTGATAATGATAATAATAACGAGAACATAATGATGATGATAATAATAATAATAATAATAATAATAATAATAATAATAATAATGATGATGATGATGATGATGATGATGATGATGATGATGATGATACTCTATAATCAAATGTTAACATATCTAATACTTATGTAAGTTTGTTTTTAATGTACCTAACGTTTACCTGAATTATTATTAACATGTATATATGTTTGTGTGTCTGTATTTGCCCCCCCCCATCATCATCACATGACAACCGATGTTGGTGTGTTTACGTCCCCGTAACTAAGCGGTTCGACAAAAGAGAGAGCGATAGAATAAGTACTAGGCTTACAAAGAATAAGTTCTACGGTCGATTCGTTCGACTAAAAGTGGTGCTCCAGCATGACCGCAGTCAAATGACCAAACTAGATAAAAGAATACAAGACTACTTAATGATTACGAAAATCAGTGTTAATATATTTAATGCTTACTTGAATTTGTGTTAAGATATTAAATGTCTAGTTAAGTAGGTTAATTTTAACATATTCTTTCTTCTTTTCTTCTTTTACTTGTTTCAGTCATTTGACAGCGGCCATGCTGGAGCACCGCATTTAGTCGAGCAAATCGACCCCGGGACTTATTCTTTGTAAGCTTAGTACTTATTCTATCGGTCTCTTTTGCCGAACCGCTAAGTGACGGGGACGTAAACACACCAGCATCGGTTGTCAAGCAATGCTAGGGGGACAAACACAGACACACAAACATATACACACGCATACATATACATATATACATATATACGACAGGCTTCTTTCAGTTTCCGTGTGCCAAATCCACTCACAAGGCATTGGTCGGCCCGAGGCTATAGCAGAAGACACTTGCCCAAGATGCCACGCAGTGGGACTGAATCCGGAACCATGTGGTTGGTAAGCAAGCTACTTACCACACAGCCACTCCTGCGCCTATGTGACGCTTTTAAAACTTTAAAGAAAAGTAATGATAAGGAGAAAAAAAGTAATATACAATGATTAATGTAATGCTAAATATATTTGCAATGCAGGTATATTTAGGTTTTATTTTAATATCGTCATCAAAATATAGATTCGTCGTCAGAGAGAAAAATAGTTGATAAACACTGAAGAGGTGGTGTTACAAGATTACAATATATAATGTTTCAGGAAGTAATTATGTAATCCTGTCAGTAATTTACCGAAACACATGTGTGTTTTATAAAGCATAAAGGAAATATGGATAAGATAATCTTACATATATATACATACGTGTGTGTGTGTGCGTGTGTATGTGTGTGTGTGTGTGTGTTTGTGTTTGTGTGTAGATGTGTATACATATGTGACTGGACGCTTTCCACTCATGATTTCAAGTAAAATGAAATCACGTGATATGGGTGTTCTATCGCCTATGGCAAACGATTCTCGTCTGATACGATCTATGCGTGCACAAATATCGCAGGATTCGGTGTTCAAAAAATACATTCATATTAAGTTGGATATGAAATGATATTTTGCTACTAATACAGCCTTGGTGGCTTTCATTAATATATATATATATATATATATTATATATATATATATATATAATATATATATATATGCGTGTGTGTGTGTGTGTGTACGGTAAAAACCGCCTACTGTGGCGAATGGACGAGGGATTGCATTTAAAACACCTAGAACATTCTTATCCGTGGCACAAATCCAGGCCAAGTTGCTTGTCACCCATTCATACTAGTCTCCTCTCACTATGTCGCTGACGTTCTCCAAGAGAAAGGTAATCGCAAATCATTTCTACAGCTGCGGAGACTGGACCAAAGTCAATTAAAGTGCCTTGCTCAACAACACAACGCAGCCCGTTCCGGGAATCGAACCCATGACCTCGCGATTGTAGGCTCTATGCTCTAACCACTGAGCCAGGCGCCTACAGTTGATATATATATATATATATATATATATATATATATATATATATATATATATATATAATATATATATATATATTATATATATATATATATATATATATATATAATATATAATATATATATTATATATATATATATATATACATATATATATATATATATACATATATATACATATATATACTATATATATAATATATATATATATATATACATATATATATCTACACACACACACACACACAGATATATGTATATATATATCTATATCTATCTATCTACACATATATATATATACATATACATACACACACACAGATATATGTATATATATGTGTATATATATATATATATGTATGTGTATCAAAATGTGACCTCGTGTGTACCGTTGGCGATTTTTTTGCTCTGTCTTCCCTTCTCTAGATCTTTCCTTCTCCTATGTTTCCGACGAAGAGCTCCGCTCGAAACGTTAAACCCTCCTTATTTCCTTCTTTCCTGAGCGTCCAATAATACTATATTTGTTCCACGTCCTCGCATTGTTGTGTTTTTTCGTGTTGTTTTGTTTGGATTAACTTTATATATATATATTGGCACGTGGCTTAGTGGTTAGGATGTTGGACTCATGATCGTAATATTGGGGTTTCGATTCTTGGACCGGCCGGTATGTTGTGTTCCTGGGCAAAATCATTTCACGTTGCTCCAGTAAACACAGCTAACAAAAATGAGTAACCCTGCGTCCGAATAGCGTCCCGTCCAGGCGGGGAATTTACATGCCATGGGAACCAGAAACTGTCCCTATGAAGCTATATGATTCGGAATTAACTTTACTTTACTAGTTATATATATATATATGTGTGTGTGTGTGTGTGTGTGTGTGTGTGTGTGTGTGTGTGAATGCGCCTGTGTAGAATCTATGATGACTATTCTGTGAACAAAAAATATAGATTATAATACCTATATTGCTAACCTAGCGGGACTCATGAATATTTCACGGAATTAATGGCAAATTTCTGAAAACTTTCTCCGAAAAGCATTATCAAAAGAACCCCAAAGCCAGTGTTGTGTCCGTATGAAAAGTTAGTTAATTTTTTTGGCTCAAAAAGCAAAAAGCAAGGCCATGTAGGGGGACATGGACTTATGTACAGGGTGGTGTTCATGTAAAAAGTTCAGGCCACTTGTGATCAAGGGAGACTTTGAACCGAGCGGTCGTCGGCATCTTCACTATCTCGTCCGGCAGCTTATTCCACGGATCCGCAACCCGGACGGAGAAAGCTCCTCTCCTTCGATTCAGATGAAATCGTCGCAGATAGTCACCCATCTGCTAAACATTGAAGCGTGAAGGAAATTGGAATGCGATGATTACTTAGCATATTTCTGTTGAGATGCTGTGATTTCTTTCAATTAATTTTAAGTATTAAACAAAGAATTTTGTAAAATAACTTAGTTATCATTAAGCTAGTATTAGGAGCATACATCTGTGACTAAGGTTTGGTGGAAGATTTTAATTCAAAACTTATGAAAACAAGACATTTGTACTGCAGAGCCACGGGAGTTGGTATCGAAAGCGTTAATGCACTTTATATATACACTTTATATACACAATTTTATAGACTTAATGCACAATTTTATAGACTTAATACACAACACTCTCTCTCTCTCTCTCTCTCTCTCTCTCTCGTTCTTTGCCTTACCTTCTTCTCTCTCTTTCTCTCTCTTTTCTTTCTCCTCCTTTTTCTCTCGCTCTTCATCTTTCTCTTCAACTAATCACGTGAAAGCGTTAGGTAACAGAGGAAAAAACTATACATTTATGCATTTCACTCACCACCACCTCCCCACCTCCCCGCCTCCCGCTCTCCTTCTCGGCCCCTTCAGCTAATCACGTGAATGCGCTACGGACGGGCTAAGTAACGGAGAAAGAAGCAGAATTTTTATACAATTCAAGTAGAATATGTAATAAAGTAAGGCAAACACTTTATGGAATTGGTGTGTGAGGTTAGTCTGAGTTTCCAGCTCAATTACGGTATTAATTAAGCACTCTACAGAGTAATCACTTGATTAATGTAAGGTATTATATTTCAAATATATACATATGTTCTGTTCTTTGTATACTGAGGTGTAACTGATGTGAGTCGCTAAGATTTTATAGAAAAAAGAATCAAAGCATAGAATTTAAAACGGAGGATAAATGTAAAGAAAAAATAGGAAGCAAAAACAAAAAATGAATAAACAAGGCGTAGGAGTGGCTGTGTGGTAAGTAGCTTGCTTACAAACCACATGGTTCCGGGTTCAATCCCACTGCGTGGCACCTTGGGCAAGTGTCTTCTACTATAGCCTCGGGCCTACCAAAGCATTGTAAGTGGATTTGGTAGTCGGAAACTGAAAGAAGCCCGTCGTATATATGCATATATGTATGTGTGTGTATGTTTGTGTTTCTCACCCACAACATCGCTTGACAACCGATGCTGGTGTGTTTACGTCCCCGTAACTTAGCGGTTCGGCAAAAGATCCCGATAGAATAAGTACTAGGCTTACAAAGAATAAGTCCTGGGGTCGATTTGCTCAACTAAATGCGGTGCTCCAGCATCGCCACAGTCACATGACTGAAACAAGTAAAAGAGTAAAAGCGTAAGAGTAAATGAATAAATAAATAAACAAATAAATGGGAGAAAATATCTTCGAGGTTACAATTAGAAGAATGAGAACGAAAATTTACTTGAGTTATTGGATATTTTGCGATCTGAAAATAAAGTGCGAATATGAATATTTCTGTGAATACCCGTGGTACATGGAATCAATCATCGCTTACATTGGATGATAACAAATGAAAAAACTATGTATGAGAGTAAGGCGGTGATCTGGTAGAATCGTTAGCACACCTGGCAAAATGCTTAGAGATTTGAGTTCAAATTCCGCCGAGGTCGAATTTACCTTTGGCCATTTCAGGGCCGATAAAATTAATTACCATTTGAGTATTAGGGTTGATGTAATCAACTTCCCCCACACCACTCCGGACGTTGCTGACCTTAGGCCAAAATTTGAACTCAATATATGCGTGAGAACGTACGAACATACGCACATTGGTATGAATGATTATACTACATGGAATCTGTACAAGAATGCATTTAATGACATCAATAGGGAGCTGGTTATAATGGGTGTTCAACTTGGCAGTTTAATGAATTCGATAAATGGGTGTTAAATTGTCGGAAGTTTTCAAAAATGTCGGATCTTGTACTTAAGAGGATAAAAAATAGCTGAAGATTTTTATTTATAAAAATGAGGTACTTCTCAGGTTTGCACATATTGCATCTTCCATGGACTCTCCTCTTGGTAAAATTGTCAATTGCATCTTCTTGCAATTGCTATATGTCGTCTGAGAATTAGTACGCATTTTTTTCATTTCAGTATTAACAAAATGTGAAAGGGAAGTTGATGTACCTTAGTATAAACTTTCCTTTAGTCATACCTATGTAGTGTTTGCGTATTACGTCATGGTCTCGTTTCATTCGAAAAAACTACTGCTACATATGTCATGTGATACCGGTGTAGCGTTCATTGTTTAATATTTTATTCAATCAACGCAGCGAACTGGCAGAACTGTTAGCACGCCGGACAAAATGGTTAGCGGCATTTCTCCCGTCTTTGCGATCTGAGTTCAAATTCTACTGGGCTCGACTTTGCCTGTCATGCTTTCAGGTTGATAAAATAAATACCAGTTGAAAACTGTGATCGACTTAATCGACTTAACCTCTCACCCCAAGCAACTGGCTTTCTGCCACAACATAAAACTAATATTTATTCCGTCAAGGTGACAAGCTGTTTTGCAGCATTTCTTCCGGCTTTACGTACTCAGTTCAAATATCCCAATGTCAAATTTACCTTTCGTTCTTTCGGGGTCGATAAAATAAATACCAACTGAGCACTGGGTTCCAAATAATGGACTCTTTCCCCATAAATTTCAGGCTCTGTGCACAATGATATTTATGGTACACAATGATATTTTATTTAATCCTATTTTCACATTTAATTTTATGTAATTATTTTTTGTATTTTTATCTTCCCAATTTTCCCATTAATATTTTTATTTTATTGACAAAAGGAAACAACTTATTTCAGCCTTTATGAATCGCAGCTTTTACAACCTTTCAATTCCCAGAAATTAGTATATCTTTTCAGCTTAGTCTATTCTAATAAAGTGTCTGACGAACGCTCAATTAATTGCTTAATTGAGCAAGAAACTGCGTGCAACATGGTTATTCTATACGAGTGTATACATACATTCCTGCGTACATAATATATGCCCATATTCTTTTATATATATATTCATATACATACGTTCACACACATATATATGTATATATATATATATATATATATATATATATATATATATATATATATATATATATTATATATATATATATTATATATATATATATATACATCATACGTACTCACACACACACAGACATATATATATATGTATGTATACCTCTTTTTTCTCTTTTTACTTGTTTCAGTCGTTTTGACTGCGGGCATGCTGGAGCACCGCCTTTAATCGAGCAACTCGACCCCGGGACTTATTCTTTGTAAGCCCAGTACTTATTCTATCGGTCTCTTTTGCCGAACCGCTAAGTGACGGGGACATAAACACACCAGCATCGGTTGTCAAGCAATGCTAGGGGGACAAACACAGACACACAAACATACACGCACATACATATATATACATTTATACGACGGGCTTCTTTCAGTTTCCGTCTACCAAATCCACTCACAGTGCTTTGGTCGGCCCTAGGATATAGTAGAAGACACTTGCCCAAGGTGCCACGCAGTGGGACTGAACCCGGAACCATGTGGTTGGTAAACAAGCTACTTACCACACAGCCACATATTGTGTGTGTGTTGGGTGTTTTTAAATCAGTGAACACATACACACGTACATGCAACACATGGCATAATGATTCCAAAGTGCTCAACCTACGAAACTCGAAATCCAGATGGTGCTGCTTGAGTAACAGAGAGATCCTCGTCGCCTGCAGTAGCTGACTCAAATCTCTCCAGAAGCCAGAAAGTCTCAAAAACTATTGTTGCATTATCATTTATTGAATAATCCCGTCAACGTATATCGCAGTTCAGGCAACCTAAATAGTTAAATATAGTTGTGTCTCACGGAAAAATTCCGCTAAATTATAAAACCATCCAGCTACAATGTTAGTGCTTTAGAATATACAGCCCTTTCGGTATTTTCATAATAAGGGAGGGTATTTCAAGAGCCAGTATTTAAGCTATATATCTATTCCGTAAGATACACATACTGGCACAAAAATTTAAATGTATATGGCACTTGGACGTCTTCGATATTGACAATCTCAGTGTTACGTAGTTTATTCTGCACTTCTACAATAAATGCACCCTCTTCTTAACTCATTGTGGCTTCTATAAAGATGACAAATACTACGTTTACATAAAAACAACAGACATCTAAAATGCATGATCAGAGATAATGTTTAACTGTCGTCACGAAAAGAAGTCGAAATAACTCTCTCCAGCTTCAACAAAACTGGTGAGGTTAGAATCAACGTAAACAGCTTAGAAACCGGAAGTCTGCGGGCCATCATTTTGTAGACAAGTTAAACAGTAAGTGAACACCGAACTTTATTGATAAGATGGGTATTTGCTCCACGATCCAGCCATGTGTGAGTGAGGAATGTCCAAGGCCGGTGTCATACAGCTTTCAGTAATGGAATGCCGTAGGTTGAAACTATAACTCTATAGATTAAATATTTACATTATCAATAGTATTGAGTTCTCTGTAGCTTCACTCATAATATTACCGTGAACGTAATAACACATACACATACACAACTGACTCCCTCTCTCTTTACACACACATACGTACATACACACACACACAACACACATATATATGTATGAATGTGTATGTATATATATATATATATATATATATATATGTGTGTGTGTGTGTTGTGTGTGTGTGTGTATATGTGCATATATGTATATGTAGATGTATATGTGCGTTTGTATATATATATGTATATATATATATATATATATATAAAATATATGTGTGTGTGTGAATATGTGTGTTTGAGTGTGTGTGTATGTAAACAAGTAAAGAAATACATATATGATGAAGCAATTCCCGAGGTGTATTAGTTACGTCTAATGTTTTGCAGTGAGTGGAAGAGAAAGAAGAAAGAGAACAAGTTATGAGGTGGCGGCGGTGGTGGCGACGGCGATGTTTGTTGATATATATATTGGTGTGGTTGTGTGTGTGTGTGTGTGTGTGTAGTTGTATGTAATGTGTTTGTGTGTTTGTATATAACCGTACATGTTTGTGTGCGTTTGTGTGTATGCATGTGTCAGTGGGGGGATGGATGGATGGGTGGGGAGTAATTATAGGGATGGAGGTGGGGATAGGTATGGGGTGGTTGTTAGCTGGTTGGGTTAAGAGAGGGTGAGAGAGGGTGAGAGGGAGAGAGAGAGAGAGATTTTGCAGGAATAAAAGAAAGAGTAAAAGAAGACTGAATGAGAGAAAGACGGAGGTGTGGTGGTTTATCTAGTAGTAGTAGCAGTAGTAGTAGTAGTAGTAGCAGCAGCAGCAGCAGCAGCAGCAGCAGTAGTAGTAGTAGTAGTAGTAGCAGCAGTAGTAGCAGTAGCAGCAGCAGTAGTAGTAGTAGTAGCAGTAGTAGTAGCAGTAATAGTAGCTGTAGTAGTAGTAGTAGTACGTGTGATGGCTTGTGCGTGTTTGTGTGTGAGGGTGCATGTGTGCGTGGGGGTATATGGGGATGTGGGTGTGTATGTGTGTGTGTAGATAGTAGGCTTGGGGTAGGTTAGTAGGTGGTGGGTGGACAAGGGAGGCGAGTAGTTGACTAGTTAGATGTGAAATAAATATTATGACAACTGTATAATTAGGACGCGTCACCAACCTTCCACCTCCCGTTCCCCTTCTCCATCTCGTCTTCTCGTATTTACATCTTCATTACTACCATAATTATTAGCGATTAGAGGAAGAGGAGAAGAAACACGTGGAGAGAGAGAGGGGGGACTGGGAGGGGAGAGAGAGGGAGAGGTGAAAAGAGAAGAGGAGAGGAGAGGGGAGGGGAGGGGAGGGTGTTGTTAGGTAGTGGGATTGCGAGAGGACGAAATAAAGAAAGAAATGAAGTGGCAACAACAACAGCAACAACAACAACAACAGCAACAACAACATTAAAAATCATAGCAAATAAAAACAACAGTGACAAAAACTGTCAGTACCACCGCCACAACAACAACAACAACAACAGCAACAGAAACTGTAACACCACCAATACCAACAACAACAACTATTAACAACATCATCACTAGCGCAGATCCCACGGCTGCAACATTACAACGAGAACATCTACTACAGCCTACACGACAACAAAAACAACAACGGCTCAGTAGAGTAGCAACAATGGCAACACTAAGCATTATACTACTACTACTACTACTACTACTACTACTACTACTACTACAACTACTACTGCTGCTGCTGCTGCTGCTATGACAGCAGATATCGGAACAACACAAACAACAGTCTCCATCATAACATAACAACAGCAAGTGCAATCAGCTGAAGAGCAACAATGACAAGAAGAACTAGCACCGCCACTAAAACCACCATTAGCACCATCAGTGGTGGTTCAGTAACCACTATAATAATATCGCAATGAGAACAACCACAACAGCTTCCATTACAGCAACAGCAACAACAGCAATAATAATAATAATAATATAATAATAATAATAATAATTCTTTCTATTTTAGACACAAGGTCTGAAAAGTTGGGGTGGGGGAAGGGGTGTAATCAACTTCATCGACCCCAGTACTCAACAGGTACTTCTTTTATCGACCCTGAAAGGATGAAAGGCAAAGTGGACCTTAGAAGAATTTGAACCCAGAACGTAAAGACGGACGAAATGCTGCTAATCAATTTTCCCGGCGTGCTAACGATTCCACCAGCTCGCAGCCTTAATAATAATAATAACGGTTTCAAATGTTGGCAGGTGGGAAGCAATTTCGGGGGAGGGAGTCAGTTGATTTCATCGCCCACACCTGGCACAGGGGCCAGTTTTCGAGGGAAGTTGGAAGTTGATTACATCGACCCTCGTACTTAAAAGCAAAGATGACCGTGACAGAATTTGAACCCTGAACGGAAACAAAACGCCTCTATGAATTTTGTCTGGTTCAGTAACTATTCTGCTAAATTACTGCTTACACAACAACCAGGGCTCAGCTTGTACTTTTCTTATTCCATCAATACCGAAAGGATGAAAGGTTAAGTCCACCACAGCGGAATTTGAACTCAGAGCGTAAGAACGGACGAAATGCCGCGAAGCAATTTGCCCGGCGTGCTAACGATTCCACCAGCTCACCATCTTACGCAACCATTACCATTGTAACAACAGTAATACAAAGCACCACCACCACCTCCACCATCACCACCTCCAGCCCCCCTCCCCAATAACAACATCAATAATAAGATGGCTAGTTGGCAGAATCGTTAGCGCGCTGGACGAAATGCTTAGCTTTTACGTTCTGAGTTCAAATTCCACCGAGGTCGACTTCCAACTTCCCTCAAAAACTGGCCCCTGTGCCAGGTGTGGGCGATGAAATCAACTGACTCCCTCCCCCGAAATTGCTCCCCTCCTGCCAACATTTGAAACCGTTATTATTATTAAGGCTGCGAGCTGGTGGAATCGTTAGCACGCCGGGCAAATTGATTAGCAGCATTTCGTCCGTCTTTACGTTCTGGGTTCAAATTCCTCTGAGGTCCACTTTGCCTTTCATCCTTTCAGGGTCGATAAAAGAACTACCTGTTGAGTACTGGGGTCGATGAAGTTGATTACACCCCTTCCCTCACCCCAACTTTTCATCCTTTTCATCCTTTCAAGGTCGATGAAATAAGTACCAGTTACGTACTGGGGTTGATGTAATCGACTAGCCCCCCCCCCCATTTTCAAGGCCTTCTGCCTAGAATAGAAATATCGACAGTAATAATAATCCTTTTTACTGAAGGCACAAGGCCTGAAATTTTGGGGAAAGGGACTCGTCGATTAGATCGACCACAGTGTTTCACTGGTACTTAATTTATCGACCCCGAAAGGATGAAAGCAAAGCCCACCTCGGCAGAATTTGAACTCACAACGTAAGGACGGACGAAATGTCGCTAAGCATTTCATCCGGCAGGCAAACGGTTCTGCCAGCTCGCCGCCTTACACAACCATTACAATAATCTTTTCTGCTCTAAATACAAGGCCTGTCACCAGTATGAAGACTACCTCTGGTGCTACCTGCATGAAGACTATCCCTCACACCACTACCATCACCACCACTAGCATCATTCCCACCACCACCACCACCAGTACCACAACAATAACAGCAGCAAAAATAATAATAATAGTAACATCTATCAGGGCTAAAATATGTCGGACAAAATTATTCCGAATCAAAGCGCCCTGTGATCAAACCCTACTAAAGTCATCTTTGCATTCATTTTATTTATTTTTTATTGTCTGGTTTGATAAAATAAATTCCAAACTAGGAACATGATTGACAGAATGGTAAGTGCTTCAGACTGGATGCCTTGTGGTATTTATTCTAAGTTCAATTCCCGCCATCGTCTACTTGAGTTGTCGTTCTGATTTTGCCACGCAGTTTAAAACCACCGTCTACCCTCTTTGGGTATCAGTAGCAGAGTCCACCCGGTTGCAAAATTTTGAGCCAGGGATTAAGGATAACGTCAGCCCTCCTTCCTTCTCTCTTACCAGTGGAAAAATTAAATAGCCCATGGCTCATTGAAAAGGTCTCGTGAAAGTGCTATGGGAATCACTCCCCCCCCCCCACCCAGGCTAAACGATATTTTTTTTTTTAAATCGTCTTTCACAACAGGAACAACAATGACAACAAGAACAAGAACAATTTGATTCCAGTAACGATAGACAGACAAGCATACACACAGACAGACAGACTGACCGACAAACAGACAGATAGAACGACAAATACCAGAATGAGCGAACGAATGTCACCAAACTAGCTTTCGATAGAAACAACCCCTACTACTCCCCTCTCCCTTCTGCCACATCCTCCTCCTCTTTCTCTGTTAATGCTATTAACACCACCACCACTACACACAAAACGACCAATATCACCACCACCACCACCACCACCACCGCCACCACCACCACCACCACCACAACCACCACCACCACCACCACCACAACCACCACCACCACCACCACCACCACAACCACAACCACCACCACCACAACCACCACCACTACTCTGCCAACAACAAACACGACGTGAAACAACAGCCAACAGCCACCATTACCATAACACTGCAACCACTACCAGCACCACCAACACCATTTTCGGCAACAACACCACCGCCAGCACTACCACAAACTACTAGTGTCAACCAACCACAAAGCCACTACCACTTCCACAGTCATCTCGACCAACGCAACCACTACCACCACCACTATCACCGCTCTCACTACCACAAACCACCACCACAACCACTACCACGACCACTAACACAACCACAACTATCGCCAGTATGAAGACTACCTCTGGTGCTACCTACATGAAGACAATCCCTCACACCGCCACCATCACCACCACTAGCATCATCACCATCATGATTAGTGTAAAGTCTCGACGTTGACGTTGACAAATTTTGCTCAAATCACACCATGCTCTGTTTAGAAGCCTTGAACACATTAAATAACGTAGTCCTGCAAATAGACCTGAAAAAAGAGGAGGGCCATGGTTGGATTGGTATTGATCATATGTTGACTCGATAGTGGCTAATCTAGCGTCAAACCACACCGACGACAACAACAACAACAACAGCAATCTCTAGTTAGAGGATACCCGCCCACCTTTATCAATTGCTGAGACCTTGAAAATAGGGTCAGAGTTGTGAATCCTTATCGTCTGACTACACTTTAAAGAACCATAAACAAAGTACAGAATGCTAACAACACTGCTGACCCACAAACCGTCACCGCCATCTCCAACATCACCATCAACAACATTAAGGCTAAGATTTCGTGACACGACGTCAGTTGCCATGACGAAGGTCCCAGTTGATCCGATCAACGGAACAGCTTGCTCTTGAAATTAACGTGCAAGTGGCTAAGCACTCCACAGACACGCGTGCCCTTAACGTAGTTCTGGGGAAGATTCAGCGTGACACAGAGTGTGACAAGGCTGGCCCATTGAAATGCAGGTACAACAGGTAGAGGAAGAAAGAGTGAGAGAAAGTTGTGGTGAAAGAGTACAGCAGGGTTCGTCAACACCCCCTTGCCGGAGCCCCGTGGAGCTTTAAGTGTTTTCGCTCAATAAACACTCACAACGCCCGGTCTGGGAATCGAAACCGCGATCCTACGATCACGAGTCCGCTGCCCTATTCACTGGGCCATTGCACCTCCACAAGGCTAAGATATTCTATCGTTGACTCTACCAACAACAACAACAACAACAGCAAGATACCAATATCGACAACATCACCAATGCAAACAACGTGACCAGCACCATTTCCACGACCAAAATGGCAATTACCATCATCAATACTTTCAGTAACATCACCACTATCTACACCACCACTGACAACTCGACCACTATCACTAATAGCAACGGCGACTACACAAACTTTACTGACACCAACGCCATTAGCAGCAGCAGCAGCAGCAGCAGCAGCAGCAATAGCAGCAATGACGACGACATAAGCGCCAGAAATGCCGACACTATCGCCAACACCACTGCCCCTACCGCCACCACAACCACCACCACCACCACATCACCATCACCATCACCACCACCACACCACCACCACCACCACCATCACCACCATCACCGACACCAACGCTAACACCACAACCACCACCACCACCACCGACACCAACGCTAACACCACCACCACCACCACCATCACCGACACCGACACCAACGCCAACACTGACAAACAATCTTTCAATAATCCTAAATAAAATTAGTTAATAACGTTAGTAATCGCGTATCCAGCTTAATGCCTGACGGGATATCTTTCAGCAAAATTGTTACAGTGACGCGACAAAAGACGGTGGTTTCAAAGACAGAGTGTATTGTGTACAGAAGCGTACTAATACACATCCGTCGTGTATGTGCTGTGCATTGGCTCACGACATGCACCAAACCGACGTTGCCGGAATAGGAGCACGTTGTAGAGCTACACGTCAGGTGTCCAACTGACCGGAGATCTAACGTGGCACGAATTGTTTTGCTCAAGACCACACCGCAATATTCACTCCGGGATTTGACACCATTTCATACATACATACATTTCACACATTCATACATTCATACATACATACAAACATGCATATATACATGTATAACAACTAGCAAAGATTCATGCATACATACTCACATACATACTACATCATACATACATACATACAACATACATACATACATACATACATACATACCTAACATACATACATGCATGCATGCATGCATACATACATACATACATACATACATACATACATACATACCTTTCACACCTTCATACATTCATACATACATACAAACAGCATATATACATGTATACATACATACAAAGATTCATGCATACAGACTCACATACATACATACATACATACATACATACATACATACATACATACATACATACATACATACATACATACATACATACATACATACATGCATGCATGCATGCATACATACATACATACATACATACATACATACATACATACATGTAAATGCCTAACTGTCAGCCTGGATAAGCCTCAGGAAAAAAAATCAGCTGAGTCACATATTACAAATACAATCGGTAAGCGGAACAGTAAAAATATGCAAGAGTTTTCTCAAGTTTAAAATATGACATTGCTTTCTGTTGTATTTCGCGAGGCTGTTTTTTTTTTGCCAATATACACAGGCACCATACACATGTATGGTGCATGTGTTTGCACTTATGTCCATTGTCCGGAAATCTTTCGCCACACATCTGTGACCTCTTCAACAACAGTTTCCGTCCTCGTGTGTGCTCCGGCTCCGCAGAGGTCACAGATGTGTGAGGACAGATTTCCGGACAATGGACATTAGCTCAAATAATAACAATAATAAACGAGAAAAGAACGAATATATAGAACGTGCGTCTATTTGGCAAACAAAAAAAAAGAAAAATGACCATACCGAAATGCAACAATATCTGTTTAAGCACACGGTTTCACATCGAGAATTTTACGACTCAAATTCATAAACGTGACATTGTTTTCACTATCAAAATTGAAATGATCGATCTCTGTATTTTTGTTAGAAATCAGTTCCTTCCTCAGAGGGAGGATCAAATGATTGAAAATAGAAGACATGCATACATACATACATACATGCATGCAAACATGCCTACATACATATATATATACATAATACATACATACACACTCACATACAAACACACACATACATACATACATGCATTCATTTACACACACACACATACATGAATGCATGCATGCATATATATACATACACATACATGCATGCATGCATGCATATATATATATACATACATGCATACATATATACATACATACATTCATACATACATACGTACACGCATACATACATATACACATGCATACATACATACATACATACATACATACATACTTACGTACGTACATACATACATACATACTGTGGTAAGTAGCTTGCTTATCAACCGCATGTTTCTGGGTTCAGTCTCACTGCATGGCAACTTGAGCAAGTGTCTTCTACTATAATCTCGGGCTGACCGAAGCCTTGTGAGTGGATCTGGTAGACGGAAACTGAAAGAAGCCCGTCGTATATACCTATATATATATATATATATGTGTGTGTGTGTGTGTGTGTGTGTGTGTGTGTGTGTGAATGTATTTGCTTGTGTGTCTGTATTTGTCCCCACAACATCACTTGACAACCAATGCTGGTGTTTTTACGTCCCTATAACCTAGCGATTCGGCGAAAGGGACCGATAGAATAAGTACTAGGCTTACAAAGAATAAGTCCTGGGGTCGATTTGCTCGACTAAAGACGGTGCTCCAGCATGGCCGAAGTCAAATGACTGAAACAAATAAAAGAATACACACATACAAGAAAAAGTACGTACTGTCATAGAGGTCAGCTGTTCTGCTGATGTGATCCCTTTGAAAAGCAAAGACAAAGTGGATAACTTGGACACTGCTTCTAAGCCTCCATCTTCTATATCCAGATTATATATTCACATTTATGGCATTACGATTTTGTAAGTAAATGTGTCAATCTAGATAAGCTTAAGGTTTCAGAGAAAGAAACTCACACTTTACAAATACAATCCGTAAGTGAAACCGTAGAAATATGCAAGACTTGTCTTAAGTTTAAAATGTCCTATTGTTCTTCTTATTTACATTCCAGCGATGGAGATTTGTATCGTTGTTGAAAACGCACTCCTTTCTCACAGGAAATTTGAATGATTAGACAGAAGAGAACGCTCATACAAGCATGCATATATATATATATATATATATATATATATATATTATATAACATGTATATATATATATATATATATATATATATATATATAATATACATGTAGATATATATATATATATACACATATATATATATATATACATACGTACATATATATATAATATATATATATATATATATACATACATATATATATATATACATATATACATACACACACACACACACACATATATATATAAACATAGATAAACATATATATATATATATATATATGGGTCGATAAATTAAGTACCAGTTGCATACTGGGGTCAATCTGACCGACTGGCCCACTCCCCAAAATTTCGTGCCTTGTGCCTAGAGCAGAAAAGATATACACACGTGTATGTGTGTACATACGGATGTATGTATATATTCTATTACTTGTTTCAGTCATTTGACTGCGACCATGCTGCAGCACTGTCTTGAAAGGTCTTTTAGTCGAACAAACCGACCTCTGGATTTAATCTTTGTAAGCCTACTACTTACTCTGTCGGTCTCTTTTGGCGAACCGCTAGGTTACAGTGACGTAAATACTCCAATGCCCGTTGTCAGGCGGTGATGGGGTGGGGTAACAAAGACTGTCATGAACGCACACACATATAGATAAACACACACACACAACATATATACATATGTTCATATATATATAATATAAATTGGACATGGGCGATCGTTGTATTCCTTCTTGTCTTGAGGTTCACAGCCAAAAAGCTTGGTGAATTCGCCTGAACAATGGCACACATGTGGAGATGGGTGCGTAGATTGGAATGCGGTTTGTATTTTCTTCCTAGCTCCCATAGATACCGAGAAAATCGATTAAAACTTTTTCTAATGGAAATCTTGTTTGTTCCGCCATTAAAACAACCAGTACCTCACGCAACCGGCATATACCCTTTCGCTAGCAACAAGTACAGGATGATAGTCAGCCAAAATTTTTGCTACGCTGTGTCTCTTCTTTCCCCTCTTTGTGGGGTTAATAATCTTAATCTTTAGTTACAGTTTCTCATTCAAACTACATAATAAGCAGAATTGTCAGGTTAAGACAGTAGGGTGTTTTGAGGGAGATTTGGCTGCTATTTCTACCAGGTCTAGCTACCATGTAGAGGCCTGAACTTAATTTTCATTCACATATTAGCATTTCAAAAATTTAACATAATTTTTTCCATAAACCAACTATCGTAAAAATACGCACACACATCCATTCCATATATCTTCTTTCAATTTCTGCTCTCTGCATATAAAATTTTTACGGATACGACGGCTTACAAAAATAGGGATTAGTGTATAATATCTTTCTGTGTTCATAATTAAATCAATGTTTTAATGATTATACAGAGGTCCAATAGAATAGCTCTCAGAAACAGACTAAGTACAAATTCGTTCTTCACAACTCCTGAAGCTGTTTTCTGACAAGGGGGTGGGGTCAGGAATTTTTTACACATCTGAAGGCTCCAATTGAAACAGGGGACCCGAAATGATTTAGCAACGCTGTTATAGATTATGCTTAACCGAAAACGATTACAGCCACACCATCCAAACAGACCGGGTGAAAATGGGCATAGCTGCTAGAATACATACATAAATACATACATACATACATACATACATTATATATATATATATATATATATATATATATATATATATATATATATATAAACACACACACACAAACGACATGGTTCCTTCAGTTTCCGTCTACCAAATCCACAGACAAGACTTTGTTCGGCCCGAGGCTATTGTTAAAGGCACGTGGCCAAGGTGCCAAGGAGTGGTACTGAACCCAGAACCATGTTGTTGGCAAGCAAGCTTCTTACCCCCCAACCCCACGCCCATATATAAATATATATATATATATATATAATATATATATATATATATATATATATATATATATATACATATATGTGTGTGTGTGTGTGTGCGTGTGTATAGAACTGCTATTATTGAGCTCAGAGCTCCGCAGAGATTACCATCTACTTTCAGTTTAGTAGTTTACCTACTACTGTACTGGTTGTAATTCGTTGTGAATAGGTTTTCTGTTTGGGTACAAGACACTACGCTCTTAAGAAACTCCGTAGCAATTTTAGCAAATCAAAAATTATATATACTCTGCATTTTGTATTGAGTTCTCTTTCTTCCGTTTGTAGAATCAGATCAAACATGCTTGTATACATATATGTATATATATATATATATATGTATATATGAATGTATGTATATATGTATATATATATATATGTATGTATGTATGTATGTGTTTGCATGGGTGTGTGTGTGTGTATGTGTGTGCGTGTGTGTATGTGCCAGTGATAAGAAAGAAAAGAAGCGGAGGAGTATATTCTGTGGAAGTCTTTAGATTCAGTTTTATGAAACATATTGCCGACGGGAAGGAAAACGAGGTGTGGGGGAGGATAGTTACTCTCCACGCCACAAAGAAAAAATAAGTGAAGCCATCTGTAAAAAAGACGAAAGTAATGCGCAAAGGAAAGATTTTCTTATATTAAACAAAAAAAAGAAAAATTAAAAAAAAGAAGAAATATTATTGCGAAGACAAACAGAAAATACAAAAAGAAGCAAATATGATAAGAAGAAAAAGAAGAAATTAGAAGACGAACAGACTGAAAGTAAAATAGAATAGAAGAAATAAAATAAAATACAAAGCGAATAAATATTATGAGAAATACATAAATAAGTAGATAAATATATAAACATATATATATATAAAATATATATATATATTGTATAAATATATATATATAGATACATACATATATACTCATACATACATATATACATTATGTATATATATATATATATGTATATGTATGTATATATATATATAGATATACATATATACTCATACATATATATACATTATGTATATATGTATATATATAATAGATAGATGTATACATACATATATATGCATATATGTATATATATATATATATATATATATATATATTATATATATATATATATATATGTATATATACATGTGTAGTATGTAGTATGTATTATATATTATCTATGTATGTATGTATGTATGTATGTATGTATGTATGTATGTATGTATGTATGTATGTATGTATTCGCATAAGAAAATGAGAGGATAAAAGTGGTTGGAAAATGTTTCAGAGACGGAGAGAGTGAAAGAAACAGAGGGAAAGAGGGGTGGAGAGAGAAATAGAGAAAGAAAGAAAGAAAAATGAAAGAAAGAAGGAAGGAAGGAAAGCAGGCAAGAAAGAAAGAGATAGATAGATAGATATAGAGAGAGATACAGAGAGTCGGAAAGACAGATGAGAAACTACTAAGTGTTTCATATATTTAATCAAAGACTTAGACAAACTGTATATGCATATTGTTTATATGTATAATGTGTATATGAAACGAACGTGTGTATACGTCTGTATATATATATATGTGTGTGTGTGTGTGTGTGTGTGTGTGTGTATGTGTGCGTGTGTTTTTATGTAGCAATCTATGTACGTATATATGTATGCATGTATGTGTATACATGCATATGCAAGGCTGTGTTTGTGTATGTTTGTATATATATACGTGCATGTTATCGTATGTGTGTGTGTGTTGTTTGCGTGGGTGTTCGTACGCGCGTGCTGTGTGTATGAATATTCCGTGTTTGTAGTTAAGTATTTCTGTATTATGGTTACGTATGTATTTATAATTGTATGAAAATATATGCACATATACACCCACCATAAAAGATTTTGTCTTTTGTGGTCATATGAGCAGTCAATTTTGAGTGTATGTGCACATGCATATAGACATGTACAACTATACACTCATACCTCCCTTAAGTCGCATATATACATACATACGTACACATATACATAAACACACACACACGCATTATATATATATATATATATATATATATATATATATATATATATATATACAGAGTATATAATTTTTGATAATAATTATAATAAGGGCAACTACATGCTAGAAGAACATGTCAAATGACTGTTATAGATACGGGCTGAAAGCGAAGGAAATAAATGAAAAAAGATTGCTAAACTTACAAAAAAATATTTTTCGTTGCTTTCCCTCGCTTTCAGCCCGTGTCTATGTGATAAATAAAGTAGTTTTAGAGTCGGTTGACATCTTCTTCTAGCATGTGACCTTACCATGTAGGTGCCATTATAATTATAATTATTATAAAATATTATAATCCCTGTACTAATTTAAACCTAAAAGGTTTTACATGCTAGCTACTTGATAAAATCCTATATAGATTTTTTCCTTGATTATATATATATATATATATATAACTGTATGTAAGTATTATGTATGAACGCATGTATGTATCGTGACCGACCACATCCAGAATTGGACCTTGAGAAGCCTCTCCTTGTACTGTTCGAGCTACTGTATATTACGTACCTCAGAGAGGTACGTAATACCTATTTCTTTACTACCCACAAGGAGCTAAACACAGAGAGGACAAAGGACAGACAAACGGATTAAGTCGATTATATCGACCCCAGTGCGTAACTGGTACTTATTTAATCGACCCCGAAAGGATGAAAGGCAAAGTCGACCTCGGCGGAATTTGAACTCAGAACGTAGCGGCAGACGAAATACTGCTAAGCATTTCGCCCAGCGTGCTAACGTTTCTGCCAGCTCGCCGCCGGTACGTAATACCGACTGACCGTCATTCCTTATCGCAAAAAAAAATCTGATTAGACTGGGGCACTTTTCCGTTTCTTATTGAAAGGTTAGGTTAACCTGGTCAGACAACCCATCTTTTGCTAAATCCCACTCCGTGGGCGTCTCGGGATGTGCCAGAAGTTTCTGGAGCAAGCGTACCTGCAAAAGAATAGATGCTAGGGTTAAAAATAAAATAAGTTTTGGAGATCGATTCATTCGACTAAAATTCTTCAATGTGGTGCCCCAGCATGGCCGGATTCGAATGACTGGAACAAGTAAAAGATAAAAAATAAAAGATAAAAATACTCGAATCATTGATAGAGATGTTTAAGCGGCCTAGAGTTTTCTCTTCTTCTACAACCACGTAGGAACATTTATACTGGCCAAAATTCCTTCCTATAATCTTTTGAGCCTATTGTAATCAAGTCAAGGTCTTCCTTTAAATCATTCGTATTCGTGGCATATATTTTCAGATCTGCAAAAAAGCTGTGGCTTCAGACTGATATTTCTGTTATTGTGAGCTTATTATCAAAGACAGATCCATCTCCACTATTATTGGGTAATTTTCTCAACAAAAATGACAAGAGTTTCTGTAAAGTATAACACCAACACAAGAAGGTTGTCTCCTTGATGTACACCGTTGCATTACTGCATCCTATCTTTGACTAATCAATAGGTGTCTCTGTTTCGCTACCGAGCAATTGGCCTACGTTGTCCATAACCCCGATAATACTTCTCGGAAATTAATTCGGGTATACATGAATGGGGATTGAATGATTACTTGTAATCCAGCATGCTTATAACCAATTTCTTTTGATGGCCACCATTTTCTGTCTCTGGCATCTAAGTTTTGTTGCTCAAAACTCGTACAAATTCCTTTCTTTCCAGCTGTTTATTCAGCTCTGATAACTTTCCTTTCTTACTGACACTTTGATTCTGGCAGAATAGTTTCAGACAAGCTGTGTACATTTTAAACAATCAATTTTGGCATAAAAATAGTTGGTAGTTTTTCGCCACGTAAGAGGTATATTTTTGTTTTAGAAGTATCAGATTGGATTCCACCGTCGCCAATTAGCTTGGTACATTTATATCTCTACTGAAGGCTGACTATTAAAGGTCGATGAGATAGCCTCGATAGAAGGTCAGCAATTTTTATTCCGATGTCCGACAATCAAGTCTCTTCCTCATGATTTCTCCAATGTATGTATGCATATATCAGTCTATGTATCAGTGTGTATGTGTTCATGAATGTATGTATGCGTCTGTCAGTCTCTTTCTCACTCTTTCGCTCTCTCTCTATCAATCTCTCTCTCTGTATATATATATATATATATATATATATAATATATATATATATATATATATATATATATAATATATATATATCACCGTGATCACCGTGACCGACCAGGCTATCAGATGTTGCTACACATCGCTGGTCACAATGCGCTTTGCATTGTTTTAGCCTTCAAATGACGCCAGTCCGCTGGCTAAGCGAGCAGGCCAATATATATATATAATATATATATATATATATATATATACGTACATACATATATATACGTACATACATATATAAACTACTATTCAAAACTATAAGGCCACATGTTTTTTAAAGTTATTTAGGAATTCAGCTATGTATTTAAGTGTACTAAGGGGCATAATATATTGGAAATTGGTATCTAGGGAATACTTTGAAATGTAAATTTTGTATCTTTATTATCACATTGCAACATCCGATATTACAATCTTCCCTAGTATATCAACATCTTAAAACTATAAAGTCACTAATACATTTTCATTTCTTTCCATATTGTTTCGGAACTTATTCAACTCAATCGTATTCATCATAATCCAGATAAAATTTGCAGTATGCCTAAAGCTACGAGGTTTTTCAAAACTGAATAAGAGAAGATTCTTGCACTGAAAGTGGCAGGAATGAGTAACCGTAAGATTGCCGAGAACTTTCGGTGAAGTTGAACGTCAGTGGACGATTTTCGGAAAGATCCTGGCGGCTACAAGAGGTTTCATGCTGGTGGACGTCCTTAGGCCACAAGAGAAAGCGATGAAAGTACCATCGTCAGAGCTGTGAAGAAGTCACTCTGCTCTTCTGTTTCTAATATTAAGACATCTGCAGGAGTAGGAGTTTCGACATACACTGTAAGACGAGTGACTTTGAACTATGATTTCCGCCTGAAGAAGCGGCAGCGACGTTCGTTATTGTCCTCTTCCCACAAAACTGTTAGATTGATGTTTGCTCTCCAGCATCAGACGTGGAATGGTGAATGGAGCAGGGTTCTGTTCTCAGATGAGAAAATATGGAAGCTGGATGGCCCTGACGGTTATAAGTATTACTGGGCAGATAAATGTATACAAAATTCTACGTATTCCAAGTGGCAGACCAGCGGAGGAAACCTTATGGTGTGGGGGAGTAATATCTACAAATGAGAAGCTGCCAGTTGTCAATACGGATAGACATTTCAATGCTGGACGATACATCAATATGTTGGACGGGACTCACATTGATGAAGAAACAAACTGGATTTCTTCCTATCAACTGGGGTTGTTGTTTGTTCCTTCTCGAGCCATGCCTGGCTCATAAGGACAGGTTTCCCAGTTTCCTTGGCGTATAGGTTCCCCACCTGGACGGGACGCCGGTCCATCGCAGGTGAGCTGCAAGATGCAAGAGGAAAGAGTGATAGAAAGTTGTGGCGAAAGAGTCAGCAGAAGTTCGCCATTACCTTCTGCCGGAGCCGCATGGAGCTTAGGTGTTTCGCTCATAAACACAAACATCGCCCGGTCTGCGATTCGAACCTGCGATCCCTCAACCGCAGAACCGCTGCTCTAACCACTAGGTCATGTGCCTTCACATATCAATTGGGATTGAAGTCATGTGATGACTAGCAAGAAATACCAACCTTAATCCTATATGGAATGCCTGGGGATATCTCACGAATGCTGTGTACTGTGAAGGGAAACAGTATTCATTTGTTGATGAACTTGAAACGGCAATAAAAAAAGGCCTGGGAAGAGCTTCCAGTTGATCTGCTGCAGAAATGGAATGTGAGCATGAAATCGCGTGTCTTTGAAGGAATTCAGAAAGGAGGTGGTCAAACATATTATTGTTGATGTATTGTATGAGAATATCATTGAAATACATCACATTACAGCAGCTTTGCATAATTTTTGCAACATTATTCAACCTTGCATTATAATCTCTGGCTCTGGACGTTTTCTTGAATTATCTAATTTATCTTTGGATTTCAGTAAATATGAATATTGCAATGCCTTCTATTTGATTTCCTATCTTGAGGTGAATTTCATGAATCTGCGTAGTATCGTTCACCAGAAATAACAGTGTCCTGGGTTTGTAGTTTTGAAGAGCATTTTATGTATGTGCTTCACTGTTTCTTTAAGGTAGGATCAACAAAAAAGTACTCCATTTCACAGACTATATATATATACATATACACATACATATACATATACATATGCATGACCGCGTGTGTACCGTTGGCGATTTTTTTGCTCTGTCTTCTCTTCTCTGGATCTTTCCTCCTCCTATGTTTCCGACGAAGAGCTCCGCTCGAAACGTTAAACCCTCCTTCTTTCCTTCTTTCCCGAGCGTATAATAATACTATACTTGTTCCACGTCCTCGCGTTGTTGTGTTTTCTCTTTGTGCTTTCTTGTTTGGATTAACTATATATATATATATATATATATATATATATATATATATATATACTATATATATATATATATATATATAATATATATATATATATAGATAGATAGATAGATAGATAGATAGATAGATAGATAGATGATAGATAGATAGATAGACAGACAGATAGATAGATAGGTAGATAGATATGCGCATGTATGCGTATAAGTACATATAAATTTATCTGTTATACTAAAACTCAAAGTTTGTTCTCCTGCCATTTGATTAAGATGATAAAGTACAAATAAAATAGTCATATCCCCCTTTAAGAAAAAAAATCTAGTGAAAATGTTGACATTTCAAAGAGTTCTGTTATCTCTGCCGTTTGTTCTTTTTCTTACACTCTTTTTCCTTTTCGAGTGCCGTAGACTTGAAAGGTAGAAATTCTTCCTATATTTTTATGAGATATTTTTTCAATCACGGGTACTTGATATTTTTTCCTTAAAGGAGAAAATTAGTATTTTATTTAAATTAAAATAGTAATCTTTATCATCTTAATCAAAAGTCAGAAAATCAGACAGACACAGACTTATAGTTGCAATGGGAAGAGTTGAATCTCATAAGAATGGAAAAACAAACAACAACAACAACAAATGGGTTGTACCTTATAGTGAGACTATTTTAAGAACATTCAAATGCCACTGCAACGTTGAAATCATTGCCTCAGAGAGGTCAGTTAAGTACATCATCAACTATTCACTGAAAGGAAATGACTAAGTTGCTATGGTTACGAAATTAATTAATATCTAATGGGTATGTATATTGAACCATCCGACGCAGTTGCATCAATTTTAGGATTTTCAGTTCATGAAAAAACACCTGCAATAGTGATATTGCAAGTTCATCTACCTGATGAACAAAGAATTTATGAGCCACTTTGACTATTGTTCTCAGCTAGGGTCACCATCCAGTGTCAAGTTAATCACAGAACTTGAGGCGATCCAACGAAGCTACACGAATAAAATAGCCTCTATGCAGCATATAAGCTACAGGGAAAGACTCAAGAGATTAAGACTCTATTCCTTAGAGCGTAGGCGAGAAAGATATGCCATAATATAAATCTGGAAGATCCTAGAAGGACTTGTCCCAAACTTTGGCACCGAGAGTTACAGAAATACTAGAACTGGACGCCACTGCATAGTGCCAAGGACTCCAAATTTGCCATCAAGATGTAGGACAAGATACTGTGATAGCCTGGGTTTCAGAGGTTCACAGCTCTTCAATATCCTCCCGAAGAACCTGAGAGACCTGCATGGGGTGGATGCAGATGTCTTTAAAATAAAACTGGATCTCTTCCTGTCAGGTGTCCCAGATGAACCAACTTTACGGCAGGAGGTGCAGATGAGGGCAGCTGCATCGAACGCTCTCATGCACCAAATGGCAATTGCTAAAAAGCATTCGTGAAGTAAAATCAAGTAGCAACACCAAATGGCGGTGCCCCAGCATGGCCACAGCTCGTGAGCTGAAACTAGATAAAATAAAATAAAATAAAATATATATGGCTGTCAATGAACGATGTATTAGAACAACATTGACAGAATTTTTTTCATTATGTATCAATGATGACTTTGCAAAACATTACTTTATGCTGAAGTAAACATGTACTTCACTTGGAAAAGCAGTAACAAAGAATGGCAAAGAAGAAAGCGAGGAAAAAAGTTGAAAGCCATTTGGACATTTTCAAAAAAGAAACACTTGGTAGCCTTTATGTTGTCACACCAAAGGGAGGAGAACTGTATTATTTAAGAATTTTATTGCATGAGGTTCGAAATAGTATTTTTTCCTTTCCCGCTGCGCATCGACATTTTCAACTGGGAGTGGTTGTGACCCAACGGGTCACGGCCGGTAAATATACATACATATACATGTATGTATATATGTATGTATGTATGTATGTATGTATGTATGTATGTACGTATGTACGTATGTATGTGTGTATGTAAAGTTAATCCAAACATGAAAACACAAAGAGAAAACACAACAACGCGAGGACGTGGAACAAATATAGTATTATTGGACGCTCAGGAAAGAAGGAAAGAAGGAGGGTTTAACGTTTCGAGCGGAGCTCTTCGTCGGAAACATAGGAAAAGGAAAGGTCCAAGGAAGGGAAGACGGAGGAAAAAATCGCCAACGGTACACACGCGGTCACATTTTGAATGTATGTATGTATGTATGTATGTATGTATGTATGTATGTATGCATGTATGTATGTACGTATCTGTGTGTATGTAGTTATATATGCTTATACATATACCCATATATATGGATATATGTATGTATGGTTGTATGAGTGTGTGTGTGAAGGTGTGTGCTGCGTTTCACAAGCTGCCCTCTTTGAAAGAGTTACTCTAACTGGCTAACTGGTTTACTAGTTTACTGTCCAGTCATGCGCAGTGAACAGAAGTTAAAATGGAAACAATAGCAAATGAACAGAACGTTCTCTCTCCGTCGCCATTCGAAGAATGTTATTTCGCTTGATTCACAGACAATGAAGCCAAAAACAACAACAACAACAAAAATTGACGAACAAAGGAAAAATAAAACAACAATAAGGCAAGAATGAATAGAATTAAAAACAACAAGAACAAGAACAAAAACAATAACAACAACAGCGTCAAAAACCATGAATAAAAACAATAGGAAACAATACACAACAAGGCAGAATAAAACAATAACAAAAATACAAAACAATAATACAGGTATCACTGCCGCTGCTGCTGCTGCTGCTGCTGCTGCTGCTGCTGCTGCTGCTGCTGTGCTGCTGCTGCTGCTACTGCTGCTGCTGCTACTACCACTACTACTACTACTACTACTACTACTACTACTACTACTACTACTACTACTACTGCGGCTGTTATTACTATTACTACTACAACGACAAGTACTATAGCTGCTGCTGCTACTGCTACTGCTACTACTATTTCCACAATCACCATTACTACTACTACTACTACTACTACTACTACTACTACTTCTACTGCTGCTGCTGCTGCTACTACTAACATTACTACTGCTATTAAAACTAATGCTACTGTTTGCTGCTACTACTATCAAAGCAATACCCACCACAACTATCACGACGACCACTGCCACGATTACCACCACCACTGCTTCCAACACCACCTCTACTACTACTACTGAAGCCAACGAAGGCGCACTTTCACGACTTGCTGAAATAATGAACTCGGTAAAATAAAAATGGAGATATATCAAATAATGCAGTCTTAGATATAAAAATAAAAAGAAAGTTGGTACGGCCACGGCTGAAACGTCTTTAATCATAGACCTGCTCTATCAGGGTTGACCTTGTGCTAAACAGTAAACAGTGCTAAAAGAACGAAACCGATTTGTACCAAAGTGAAATCCAAGAGGTTGTCGCTCTGCCAGAAACAAAAGCCGGATCTCCCTCAAATTGTTCTTCGTAGTCTCCGAAAAAGAACACGTTGTATAATATGGTTCGAGATATCTAAAGAAAAGTAGACGAGGGTGGTCATATTTGGAATGTATTTGATCATAAGTCTGCAACAACACAACTATGAGCCAAGAAATGATCCACTGTGTGGTCACTATCTGCTAGAAATAACAGCCAAGATTTCTCTCAACACAGTGAAACAATGTAGTGCTAGACTATAAGATGTTTACGTACGGAATATTATTGGAGAGGAAAGCGAAAGCATAGAAGGAAAAACACTCGAGACAATGTGGCCTCTTGGATAGAATGTGTGTAAGTAAATGAAAGGAAGGTGACTATCACAGCTGAAATACGCTTTGATCAGAAGCGATCTCGAACTACGCAAACAGTAACCGGCAACGTTATCGACGTTGACATCAACAACTACTACAACAATAATACAGAGAATGATCTATAAAAAATGCAGTCCTAGATACGAGATTTTTTTTTGTTTTTTACATATTGGTTTGGTATTTACGCATAGATCTACCAACTCGATAAACAAAGAAGACGAAGAGGGAGGAGGAAGAGGAGGAATGAGGAAGAGGATGAGGGAGAGGGGGGAATGAATGAAGGACGGAAGGAAGAAGAAGAAAAACAAGAAGAAGAAGTAGGAGAAGAAGAAGAAGAAGAGAAGAAGATAAGAAGAAAAACAAGAAGACGAAGAAGAAGAAGAAGAAGAAGAAAAACAAGAAGATGAAGAAGAAGAAAAACAAGAAGATGAAGAAGAAGAAGAAGAAAAACAAGAAGTCGAAGAAGAAGAAAAACAAGAAGATGAAGAAGAAGAAGATGAAGAAGAAGAAGAGGAGGAGAAGAAGAAGAAGAAGAAGAAGAAGAAGAAGAAGAAGAAGAAGAAGGAGAAGAAGAAGAAGAAGAAGAAGAAGAAGAAGAAGAAGAAGAAGAGAAGAAAAGAAGAAGAAGAAGAAGAAGAAGAAGAAGAAGAAGAAGAAGAAGCCATTGCTTAATGTAGTCCTAGATACACTATGTCTGAAAAAAAAAGGAGTAGTTTCTATTGAAACTCGCTTGATCCGGAGTTTCCTCACTCGGCGCCAAATAACAATAATAAACGTCAAGAGATGCTCTTGACCCCATGAGATGCAATACCAAGCGGTCACTCTGAATTTCCACCAACAGTCGTTGATTCTTCTGCCAGCAACTCCGAGGGCCAGAGATACTTAAACCGATTTTTAAGCGACAGTAAAACTCAGAGTAACGGACGCTTGATTCGATAATATTTTAGGTCCTTTTCTATTTCGTTCACACCAATATATTCGTCGTATATATGTGTATATTACGGTGTATGCGTTTATGTATTGTGTGAATGTATATATATACATACATATATATATATATATATATATATATATATATATATATATATATATATTATATATATAATATATATATATATATATATACTTAAACATATCAAAGGGAAATGGAAAATTAATTTTCACTTCCAGTGGCCTAACATGTAAAAATTTACTCCCCAAAGTTCAGTTCGTAGTCTTTTGGCACTATATATATAGATATATATATATATATATATATATATATATTATATACATCATATATTATGTGTGTGTATACGAGGTCTGATCAATAAGTACGCGGACTGTTGCCATGGTAACGAAGCTAAAGCACGCAAAGGGAAGCTGCTTGGACCAGATTGACCTTGAACTCTGCTATGCATGCGCTCTAAGATTTATCGTCCTAGCTCACTTCTGTTGTTTACAGCAGTGCTTGGAAGGAACATGTGTAGCATGTGATCGTCGTATTGACAATGACAGAGAAAGTTTAGCAGAGAATCTGCATGAAATTTTGCGAAGAGCCTACGTTACCTGCTCAGTGGCCTACGCAACGTTTTCAAAAAGTCTACATCGTTCTCGACACAATGAAGGAAAACTTGTAAAACTGAAACCCGAGTGTCTTTTTGATCAGCTGAAAGTAGTTTGGGCACAAACTTGGCAGACACGCGTCTCATACCCAAATCTTCAGTGAAAACTAAACCGTAACTAATCTGCACATTCTCTGATAACTCACGGATGGTGATTTGACGATTTCCCCTCACAGCTGCACGCACATTTGCAGGAATTTTCTACGAAAGCTGAATCTAGTTCCTATACTTCTCATTTATGTATATACAGAGTGCCCGGGTCAAATTTGACAGTTTCCATAAAAGAAAAAGGTTAACACAATGCCACATTAAAAGATAAAATATTTTTAGAAAATCAAAAAGTACCAAGTAGACTATATCTGGGAGGTACAAGTTTACTCAAAACAACCGTCCTGAACACCCACCTGAACACTCAATACGGCGCCAGAACGTAGTACCAAATTTCTGCGAGGATATTCGGACACCTCCTTCATCTTGGCCACCAACTCGGCCTTGCTTTTGCAGTCAGAGCGTTTGGTGTCTTTCTCAACCGCACCTCATACATCGTAATCCATGAGCTTACAACCAGATTAATTAGGATGCCAAGAATTGGGGCTGGGGAAATCGTAGGGCTTCTCTGATAACCACTTCTGTTTCATTCAAGAGGTATAGTACGTGGCCGAATCCTGCTGTCATACATATTGCTTTCCAGCAGCAACCCCCCCCCACACTCAGTCAGGGTTTGACCACGGTCTCCAGCAGCCATGTGAATTGAACCTAAATTCCTGTTCAACGATATGGGGATGAATGCCGGCATACGGACACAGTCAAACTAGAGTTGTAGCCCTTTATTCTAGCTCAGTGGTTTTCAACCAGGGTTCCGCCAGTACAGTCCAGGGGTTCCGCAAGAAGTTACAAAACTGCTAAAATCGGCAGTAATTTTTAATTCTCCTGTGCAGATATGTGTGCATAAGACAATTAAATTATTGCACAGGGGTTCCTCAAGCCAGTGGAATGTTTCCTTAGGTTCCGCTCCAGCAAAAAGTTTGAAAAGCACTGTTCTAGCTACAGCTTTGAAGTCTCTGTTGTAGCTGTCCATGTCACGTCATACAGTTTTAACAGTAACCACAAAGCGTTGTGCAGCAATCACGATGTCAGCAACTTGATAACCGGCGCAAATCATAATAACACAGCTAACGCTTTTCGAATATTTAGATAACTTCTTGCCCTTCATGTCAGCTAACATTTTCTAGAATACAATTTCAATCTTCCTGCTTTCTAGTGTCGCTGACTGTCCCCCAATACATCAAGCTGTTTTTGAAAAAATGAGACAAAAATTGTCGTCAAATTTAGCCAAAAATTGTCATCAAATCGAGACTTAGATTATTCGATTCACGAAAGTTTTAATTTCCAAGATCCAGAATACTTAGTGGAAGGTGTAGATGGAAACAGGAAGAAGGGGAAAATCAGTCGATTTTGTCGACGTCCATTGCTTAGTTTCATATCCCAACAAGATGAGAAATTGTACAGAAACTGTCGAACTCTGGCGGAATTTACACTTACCGTCATCACTGTGAATGCCGATATTTTCTTTTTTGTCGCGATTCATTCTATACGATTCGTTGCTGCATGCTGGATTGTGCCATTTTTACAACAAAGAAATAGACTGGAGAGTGGAGAAAGTCTGATATCCAGGCTGGCACGCTGCACCTTACGCAATTCATGTTTTATAGCTGTATATCGGAGTGTGCGGTGCCTGGTTGTTCACAGGAAGAGCTTGGATAGTGGAGAGAGTTCAATGTGGCCAAACTGTCTTTATACGATTTTCCACTCCTCCATGTGCAAATGTGAGGTAAGGGTCCTCACTTAAGCCTGGAACAATATTTCTGTGGGTGTTGCATTGTGTCATCGTACGACCAGGGCTCTACTTAAAGAGCCAAAAGAAATGCTGCTAAGCATTTTGACCGGAGTGCTAACGATGCTGCCAGGTCGC
>NC_043018.1:27559507-27564836 GCF_006345805.1 Octopus sinensis
AACAGAGAGAGAGAGAGAAAGAGAGAGGAAGGAGAGATAGATAGATAGATAGATATCCCATTTGTCTGATTGTGTATAGAAGAATATATTAATGCATGCAATTCCAACTAATTCTGATTTTCATGTTTTACTATTTGCAATTTTTACAATTTTACATTATTGAAATAAACTAGTGCTTTCAATCGTCACGCAGTCGTCAGGTTCATGTAGTGACAGTCGTGTTCCACAATTGACAAATGTCATTAATATAATATATATATATATATATATATATATAATATATATATATATTATACTTTATTCAAGCAGCAGAAAATTCAACAAAACCTGTTTACCTGAGTTTCCGTTGCCGTTCGTCGGACAGTTTTGCTAGAAAACTGTCCGACGAACGGCAACGGGAACTCAGAGTAACAGGTTTTGTTTGAATTTCTGCTGCTTGAATAAAGCATATTACTCTACCACTGGTATTTGAGTACTCTTTTTTCCACCTGGTTTCACATTATGTGTTTACTCTCCGGTATATATATATATAATATATATTATATATATATACAGAGAGAGAGGAGAGGTGCATCTTGGGGAAGTCATTGTCTAAATCGACCTGTATGGCGTCAAATGTGTCAGGGTGTATCAAAATAATTTGAGCTGAAGAAACAGAACCGTAAAAGAAATATATCGTGCAAGCAACAGACATATTTGCCCAATCCTGGCCAAAATCAAAATCATCGTTGTCCCTAATGTGACTTCACAGCAAATTCCATTCTCATGTCCAGCGCAAATAGATGCATCTTCCTATGTTCTTTTATTTTTAAAGTTGTTTTTCTTTGATGTTGTTTTTAAAATCTATTTAATTTTTTTCTTTTAAATCCTCTCCTTCAGAAGCACATACGTTGAAATCGATGGGAGCGACCATCGGATGTATGTATATAGAAAATTACTATTTTCTAATCTCACAACGTGAGATATTCAGCAACAGTACTTTGTAGTAAAGATTGTTTGCCAACATAACATGGCAGTCCAGGTTTAGGATGAATGTTGCAGTAATTTAGCCCAGCTGGCTATACGACACGATCTGTGTCCTTACATTTTCGAACAAGGGAATCTAGCATCCACACTCAGCTCAAAACAACATCTGTGTATCGTGATTTCTGTGCTGATGAAGAGAAATAACCCTGAAATCATTATACAAATTTAAGAAATAAACACTCATGACTTTTTTCTTTTAGAACTTTCTTGCATGAGATTGATGCTATGAAATTCCTCGCACTGAGCTCTATCATTTAAGCTTAATTAAAATATAGTTTGTTTTAAAATAAAAGTTACTTATATTTAAATCCAATTTTTTGCGTTACTTATATGTTTTTTTACATGACATTTTACCTCAAAACTTTTTTTACATAATTTTTTGTTGCATGGGAACAAAACTATAAAATTCTACACGCTTTCTTCTCTCATTGAAGCTTAGATAAATATATTTTGCTTTTAAAATAAAAAAGTTATTTTGATCTCAACTTCACTGGTAGCGTTATTTACTCTCCTGTAACGTTGCTGCAAATTTTGATGTAAACTTTTTTCTGTTGGACGAAATCTCAATTTTTTATGCTAAAATATAACTAGGGATCAGTCCACTTCAAAAATGTTAACAGTTTTCCGTTTGGATAAGAACTGAATTAGAGACAAGCTCTGAAAGGTGCTACGTTTGAGTAAATTGCGGCTGTAAGAATATTATTCATCTACTACCGTAGTTGAATGACACACACACACACACATATATATATACATACATACATATATATATATATATATATATATATATATATATACATACACACGCACACACACACACAAACACGCACATATATATATATATATATATATGAGGGGATACCCCACCCGACAAAAAACTGGAAGTTTGCAATATTATTTTATTCACTTAATTTCATATGTTTACACATTTATCGCCTTCAAAGTATTTTCCATTCAAAGCAATGCATCGGCCCATTCGCGTTTACCACTGTTCGAAGCAGTCCCGGAACTCTTGCGAAGCGATGGTTTTTAACGCCTCCGTCGTTTTGTTCTTCACCTCTTCCACATCTGAAAATTCCCATGGCACTAGCTTTCGTCACCAGTGATGACCATCGAAAAAAATGTCCGGATCAATTTGCAGCTGTTCTTTCGGTTTACGACATTTATTCTGTCATGAAAACTTTTGATCTTCCGCGAGCAACTGAGGCACACATTTTGTTGCAACTCTTTTCATTCGCAATTTCTCGTTCTAAATTCGTTGGCAGGAGCTCCAAGACGCAGAAGTCATATCAACAAGTTCATCAATTGTTTGGTGACGGCCCTGCAAGATCAGTTCACGAATTTTCATGATGCTTTCATTTGTTCGGGTGGTCGACAGCCACCCTGAACGAGGTTGGTCTTCAAGCAACAAGCGATCCTTCCTAAAGTGTGAAAACCACTCGTAAACTTGTGTTTTGCTCATGGCAGATTCCTTGTAAGCTATTGGGTTCGTGCATAATTATTGCAGCTTTTTTTTTCTACAAATTTTATAGGCGCAGGAGTGGCTGTGTGGTAAGTAGCTTGCTTACCAACCACTTGGTTCCGGGTTCGGTCCTACTGCGTGGCACTTTGGGCAAGTGTCGTCTACTATAGCCTCGGGCTGACCAAAGCCTTGTGAGTGGATTTGGTAGACGGAAGCTGAAAGAAACCCGTCGTATATATGTATATATGTATGTATCTGTGTTTCTGTTTGTGTGTCTGTTTGTCCCCCTAACATCGTTTGACAACCGATGCTGGTGTGTTTACATCCTCGTAATTTAGCGGTTCGGCAAAGAGACCGATAGAATAAGTACCAGGCTTACAAAGAATAAATTCTGGGGTCGATTTGATCGACTAAAGGTGGTACTCCAGCATGGCCACAGTCAAATTACTGAAACAAGTAAAAGAGTAAATGAGTAAGAGTATCGAAAACAATAACATGTAACAAGAAAAACTTTAAATGATTATTTCGGAGCATGTTCACCATCTACTTCAATTTCTGCTTTCTATTTGTTTGGTAGATGGTCAGATCGTTATTTAACCCTTTAGTTACTGCATTTATCTTGAGATGCTCTGTGTTTCTTTCGATTAATTTTTAAAATACGAAAGAATTTAGTAAAATTACTTAGTTATCATTAAGCTAGTGTTAGGAACACAAATTGTGACCAAGGTTTGGTGGAAGATTTTAATTCAAATATGACATTTGTACTCAGATCCAGAGCCGGCTTATATATAATTATTATTGTTCTTGTTGAATTAAATTTGTTGAAAAAAAGCCCCAATAATTATGCACCAACCTAATATTTCAAGCATGAGATGTTTCGGCTGCCGTTTTCCCCAGCTGCAAACAGAATTTCACGGAAGCTTGCGGTTATTTCATTTCAACCATCGCAAAAGTCGTGGCAGTGTGAAACCCGACGATGACACCGGTCGGGAGACTGATGCCAGAGGGTCGCATCAAGTGACTTCTAGCGGTGTAGGCCTGAACTTCAATGGGCTTGTCCCACAGAGAACATTTCCGGTTACTTTTTGGCACGTCCTCATATATATATGATATATATGTATATATATATATAGATACAATATATATACTATTATATATATATATATATATATTATATATATATATATATATTACACATACATATATATATATATTATATATATATATATAGATATATATATATATTAGTATATTATAATATATTTATATATACTACATATATACATACATATATTATATATATAAGATGTATATATATAAAGATGCATATTTATATATGTATAAATGTATACAGTTTCTATATATTTTGTACCAATCATAAAGAATTTTAGTCGGAATTATCGACCACATTATTTATTAATTTTTGTAAAGTTTGGTACTTATTCGATCAGAATCTTTTGCCGAGCTGCTAAATTACGGGAGGTAAATAACCGAACTCTAGATGTCAATCAGTGGTCTGGGGACAAACTCATGAGCAAAGTCAAACACACATAATACAGGCTTCTTTCAGCTTCTTTCTACCAAATCCATTCACGAGGCTTTGGTCAGCCCGAAACTATAATGGAATGCACTTCTTCAAGGTGCTATGCAGTAGGACTGAACTTGGAATCGTGTGGTTGACAAGCAAATTTCATACCATACACCCACGCCTGCGCCTATATATGTCAATATATATATATATATATATATATATATATATATAATATATATATATATATATTATATATATAATATATATATAATATATATATATATATAGTATATATATATATAGATATATAGAAATGTATACACGTATACATTTATATCGTGTATAAATCTATAGATGTTTAGATATACTATATAAATAATATATATGTATGCATTTAAGTACGTAGCTACGTGTACGTACATATGTGCTGTGTACTGGGTGCTTTGCACATGTGCTATATTTTCGCCTTAAGTGCTTACAGAATCTCCCGTTAGTCGCCAGGTGGTTTGCCATGTCAAAGATAGTTTCTGTTTTCTGACTTAGCAAAACCCAAAATTCTTTTGAGCACGTGACTTATCTATTATTGTTCAGCTCTCTTCCATACCAGCTGCCATCTCGGAATTTCGGTTCCGTTTGCCATTTGCGAAGAAGTTCTTTATATACAAGCATACATAAAGGCATAGATACATACATGCGTACTTACGTTCAGGCAAACTTAAGCACAGACACACACACATACCTGCATATATGTGTATATCTATGAATGATAATATATATAAACGTATATGTATTTATAAGTATGTATGTATATATGTTTGTATATATATATATATGTGTGTGTGTATATTTATATATATATGTATATATATTTCAACAATTGAGGGTAAAATTAATTAATTATTAATCAGTTTCACCAAGTGTTCAGTATGTAAAGGGACCATTATAGGCGAATTCAAAATATTACATTATATATAAGGGCTTAGTAAAATAAATACTTTGCCACATACTGAACTCATTGTTCAGTATGTGGCAAAGTAATTTATTTTACTAAGCCCTTATATATAATATATGTATATATATATATATATACAACGTATATGTGTATATATGCACATGCATACATATACGTATTATTACATAGCGTGTATATACATACATACATACATACATTCATACATACATACATACATACATACATACATACATACATACATACATTCATACATACATACATACATACATACATACATACACCATACATACATTCATACATACATACATACATACATACATACATACATACATTCATA
>NC_043018.1:27567436-27572436 GCF_006345805.1 Octopus sinensis
TATAATTATATGAAATCCGGTTTAGTAAATATCAAAACGAGTTGGAATGGTTTGGTGTAAATATTTGTGTAGTGTGGTAAGTCTATCTGTATAGCTTCACTTGTTTTTGTTTGTTTGATTGTTTGTTTTATGTTGTTTTGCCGTGTATTGTCGAATAAAGAAACAAGAAAACACAATATGGCGGGAAAAAAACAGAAAGGAAGACATTAAGAAAAAATATAAATGAAAACAAATATATAAAGAAAAAAAAACAAAAACAAAATCGAAATAGAAAAATGAAAGAAATAAAAAAAAAACAAATAAAACAAATAAACAAATAAACATTATCAAACAAAAGAAAGAGAAAAGGAAGAATTTTTTTAAAAGAAATTAAGGAAAAAAGAAAGAATATTAAAACAAACGGTTTTATGATAGTGTTTTTATCACTGTTTTATTGCGCTTTTTTTAGTTTTATATTACGATGTTCTACAAATTTTGAAATTTTATTTTAATCTATTAATTTCTATTATTACTTATTATTTTTATATTCCGATTTGTTTTTGTGTTGTTTTATTTCACTATATTTCGTCTACTTTGTTTTTTATACTTTATGCATTTTTTGTTGGGGTTTTCTCAGTAGCTTTTAAAATCTTTTTTTGTTTGCTATTAATATTTTTACTTAAATTTACTCTTCTAAATTTTATTTCGAAATTTACTACGTTTTATTTTTTACGATTTAATATTTCTATTTTTTTTTATATTTTCACATTTATTTTCACTGTACTAGTTTCTTTAATCTACTATTTTCATTTATCATAATTTATTTACTCTATCTTATTTTAAATTTCAGTATTTTTCATAAATTTTTTCCTACTTTTTTATTTGATATTTATTACTTATTCTAATTATATTTTACTATTTAGTAGTTTTTATCTTCTTTTTCTTTTATTGCTTTTTTTATTTTACTATATGCTTTTTTTATTTCTCTTTTATTTTGCTTCTTTTTTATTCTTCTTTTCCCAAGTGTGTTGTATGTGAAAGTGATACAAACAAAATTCTTTTGTTATGATGGTCTGAGGAATAAAAATAAAGAAAAGTAAAATGCAGTGAAATAACTTAAATGTCGAAAAAAAAAAGACCCGAACAAAAAGAAAGGCACACAGAGCCATCTTACGCACACCCCACACCAAACACACACAAGTATACACACACCCGGGCGCACATACACACATACACATACACACATCTCGTGATTATATGACTCAGTGGGAATATATGTGTGTGTAAATGTCTGTATGAAAATGTATATATATATATATAGCTCTAACACAAACACACACACGCGAGCGCGCGCGCATACACACACGCACACATACACACACACACGCACACATACACACACACACACACACACACATATATATATATATTGATAGGAGCACTCCGTCGGTTACGACGACGAGGGTCCTAGCTGATACGAGCAACGGAACAGCCTGCCCGTGAAATTAATGTGCAAGTGACTGAACACACCTCAGATATGTGTACCCTTAACGCAGTTCTCAGAGAGATTCGCAGTGATACAGTATCTGACAAGGCTGGCCCTTTTGAAATACAGGTATTCACTCATCTTTGCCAGCACAGTGGACTGGAGCAACATGAAAATAAAATATCTTGTCTAAGGACACAACGCATCGCTGAGTATTGAACTCACGACCTTACGTCCGTGAGCCGAATGCACTAACCACTGAACCACGTGCCTTATATTGGTATATATTGAAGTATACACACGCACACACACACACACACACACACGTATAAAGAAAAACTGATATAGGCAAGTATATACCTATATGCATATATATATACTTGTATATACATATATAGATGTATATATATATATATATATATATATATATATTGATATATATTGTGTGTGTGCAAATATATGTGTGCGTGTGTGTTCGTAGGGAAAGAGAGATAAAGAAAGGTCCGTATTCAATATGCCCAATATAGGTTTTTATCTCATTATAAACAGGAAAATGAGTAAGTTCTGACCAGTTTCAAATCTTATTATGCCTTCATCAGAAAAAGATTGCCCATCTACCTAGAGATAAGTAGCTTAAAGATAAGACTGTTGCTAATGTTATTGTTGTTGTCGATAGTGATGGTATTGATGCTGATGTTCATCTATATTGCTGTTGGTGTTGTTACAGGTGGTGGTGTTTGTGGTGGCAGTATTCTGGTGTATTAGGCTATCGTGTTGAGCAGGTCCATCATGCAATAAATATAATAAAACAAGAGCACTGAGACAGGCGCAAACCTCTGCGAAGGCAACACCAGAGTCCTCTCAACGATTAGCCAGAGAGGATTTTTAAAAAATGAGAATATCTGCAATAAACTCGACTGCTGTCACAAACGAGAATACTAAAAATGAACCTGACCGCTCTCAAAAATTAAGTGAAAAAAAAAAACAGAAAAATAATCCAGAATCCTTGTCCAGTAACGGATCGATCCCACGAGGCCGAACATCCCTGAAAATTTCATCCGAATCCTTCCTGTGGTTCTTGAGATATCTTGTTCGCGGACAAACAAAACAAAACAAACACCACTGCAAACAATACCTTTGCCTTTGCGAAAGCGATAATGATAATGATAATGAAAGTAAAATGAGGATTACATTGTCCAGTATTAGTACCTGTTCTTAAGATGGTAGGATGATTTGTTTGCTATTTTCAGTGCATAATGTGGTTGCCTAAATGTTCCATAAAAACAATCTCGGTCGATGGTTTTGAATATAATAGCTCTAGTAATGGTGACTGCGTTGGTAACCATTCGTTGTTTAGTTCTAGGGCGGTTCATCCTCAGTAGACCTATGACAGAAAGCGCTCCATCTTTGACAATCTCACATGATTTTTTTTTGTTTCTTACATATTTCCTCTTGTTTCACAATATCCACACTATCCTTTCTTTTTCGTGATGATAAGGTATGAGTTTTAGAGATATTCCTTTTCTATTTCTAGCGAATCAAATAATTGAATAATGGGTTTTGACGCCGCCTTTTGTATAAAAAATGATTAAAAAATTTTTTTACATATTTCTGCAGAAACCTGAGACAAAAATTTCATAGGCTAGCTATGAAGAAGTGACGATACGGCTGCTGGGAAATTTTGCATGCATCAATTTCAACTCTTTATTAATAACTGTATTATTTCTTTCCAGGTAAACTGATTTTGACTGTTTAAGAAGACTTCAAAAGTAAGTAGTAGCGACTTCTCTTGAAAATGGATAAAATTTCGTACCGTGGCGTTATCAAACTAAAAGGACTGTAGCCCCCAACGACATTCATGCTGGCATGATTGCCGTATTAGAAGATGATGCTCCAGCTTTATGAATCGTGCAAAAGTGGCCAGCTGAATTTAGGAAGGGAAAGGAGAGTCTTGAAGCTAGCTTAAGGTCTCCTTTGAGAGAGTAGAGAATATTCTGTACAATGAACTTTGTGTAACGAAGGTTTCTGCTCGGTGGGTGCCACGGCCTCTGACACCTGATCAAAAGCGCACCAGGCTGATGACATCAAGGGAAATTCTGACACTGACGCAGGTCCAGCTGGTTTCTTTAAACGCTTTCGAAGCCAGGATGGAAGTTGGCCTCATCACTTTGAACCAGAGACAAAGAGGAATCCATGCAGTGGAAACACACCTCCGCGCCTGCTCCAGAGAAGGCCAAGATTGTATCATCTGCTGGGAAAGTGATGGCCTAAGTATTTTGGAATGCAAAAGGCATTGTATTTATTGTAATCAACGAGGTGGTTTGGCAAAAAATGTTCTGCGGTAATTAAAATGCATTTAATTGTGTCCAATTAGATCTCATTCCCACCTAAATTTAAATCGAACTGATGTATTTGTGTGCAGGATGCTGGATTGTTAGTGTGCACACTGTAATGCAAATTAGAGTCAATCGTTTAGTCGAGTCCTAATTGTAGATTACATATATTTTCGCTGATGAAGAAAAAAATAACCAAATCGAAACAAGTCAACCGATTATGTTGACCTAAGCATTTGACTGCTTCTCTACTTATCGACCAGACATACATGAAATGCTTCAAACAATGTCAGAATTTCCCTTGATGTCATCAACCTCCAGCCTCCAGCATCCTGCACACAAAAGGACTACATCATTAATGGAGGGTACTATGCCAACTTGCTGAAGCAGTTACGAAGGGCTATGCAGACCAAAAGCCCAAGAAAATTGAGGAAGGGGCTGTTGTTTCATCAGGAAACTACTCCAGCTCACAAGTCCATTGTTTCAATGGCAGCTGTAGGGGACTGTAGATTTGAAGTGGTTGCCCTATCTGTTCTTAAATTTGAAATACCTAAACAAAACAAAAAGAAAACGTTTTGTAATGCATTATGAATTAATGAATTAATTAAAGCTGATTGTTAGTGTGCACACTATAATGTAAATTAGAGTCAATCGTTTAGTCGAGTCCTAATTGTAGATTACTTATATTTTCGCTGATGAAGGAGTAGCTGGACTAGAAACTAACCAAATCGAAACTAGTCAACCGATTATGTTGACCTAAGCATTTGACTGCTTCTCTACTTATCGACCAGACATGCATAAAATGCTTCAAGCAATGTTAGAATTTCCCTTGATGTCATCAACCTCCAGCCTCCAGCATCCTGCACACAAATACATCAGTTAGATTTAAATTCAGGTGGGAATGAAATCTAATTGAACACAATTAAAGGCATTTTAATTACCGTAGAACATTTTTTGCCAAACCACCTCGTTGATTACAAGAACAATAGGAATGGGTTAGCAGCATTTTTATGAATTGAAATCGCAATGATAAATGAAAAGCATTGTAAAACCGAGAGGGGCTTGAAATGTGATTGCAGGATGAGATTACAAAAAAAAAAGCACTGCAATAGTGTACATTCATATTGCTACACTCTTTACAAATTCAGCGATAAAATCTCGCGATATTGATTTCGCTTTTCTATACTCTGAATTCAAATCAG
>NC_043018.1:27577436-27582436 GCF_006345805.1 Octopus sinensis
TCAGGTAGGCACTGAAATCCATCCCGCGTTCCGACCCACCACTCACACCAAACAGTCGAGCAAAGTGTTGTTAAAGGGCCTCACACATCCTTTCGGGTTCGAGTAAACTGCATCCCTGTTGATCTATTAGAGACCGAATGGTGGCTCTGTTGCCACGCTGCGCCTCCGCTACCCGAGCCTCTCGCGCAGCTTCGATCCCTTCGTTCCTTAAGGCACGCATTTTAGCTCTGACGACGCAACCTTCGTGCTTGGCGTTGAGGTGTTGGTCGAGGGCCATCCTCGCAGCCAGCATGTTGGTTGCGCTGCCAGTGGTAAGTGCCTCTTCTAGTTTCTTAACCAGGTCTCCCTCTACTCTATTTCGATCTATCGCTAATTCTTTGCTAAACCTAATTGATTCCGATTTTATTGCCATTTTCAGGGCGAACCACCAGTGGTTGTTAACGACGGCTTCCGTCAGCGCTCTCTTAATTAACTCGCTAATCCGGTTCCTGTAAACCTGTCGCACTAAGAGCGACGTGTTCAGTTTCCACCTGCCTTTGTGTTTTATCTAAGTCGAGCGTACACGTCACAAATTTGTGATCTGTGTAGCTGACTATTTTAAATTGTGGACATCCTACACTATCCCTATCCGCTGTCCTGCATAGAATTCTATCTAGATAAGATCTCGACGATCCGACGCGGTTTGTCCAAGTCCACGTTGGCACGTTCGGATGGTCGAGTTAGAACCTGTCAGACAAATGGAAACGTCTGAGTAGGTCTTTGAGGCACTTACACCCCCCTTCTATTCCTATCCATTACCACATAATCTAGATGCGTGTCCAAGGTAGCGTTCCAATCCCCTACTAACAGTAAAGGTCTAGACGTACCCAGGAAAACCTCTAGACGTCTGAAGAAATCCGCCCGACCCATTAAGGACGGTGCATAAACTGCCATCAAACGGAATGCACACCCATTTCTGCCATCCACGTCCAAGACAACCAGCCTACCCTCCGAGTCTAGGAATATTGCTCTTACTTTTACATTTAGACTCTTTCGAAAAAGCACCGCGGTACCTCCACCACCGATGTTCGGCAGACAGGGAGAAATATAATTGTCAAATTGATTGCCAAACATGGACGCGAGGGCCCGAGGCTTGCTGAGTCTGGTTTCACTGATAGCTACTATATCCACGTTTAGTGACTTGATGTTTAGAAGGTAACCTTGCTTCCAAGCCGACGCCAAGCCACGCGCATTCACACAACCTAATTTAAGCATAATTGACGTTTACGAAAATTGTGTTTCACACATAAACATTGGAAGAGACAAGAGGCAAGAGGGAAGGTCACTTACTCATTTCGAAAGTTTCATTTTTTTCTTCTTCTTTTGTAGTATCTTTGATGAGGTGTTTGTATAGTTTTTTGGAGAGGTATCGTTGAAACCCGCCTACCGCATTTGGAAATATTGTTTTCAGTGTATGGCGTTGTGTTTGTGTTATGTGTACAATTTTTATGTTCTTCGGTGGTGTGGTGCGCGGATGATTGTTTGTCTTAAAGTCATCTTCACAGATGTCCGTGTTGGATACAATGTAATCCATTAATTTTTTATTGTCTGTGTCTATTGCAGTTAGTTGTGTGTGTGGTTTTGCGGGTTCATTGATTTTTTGATTGTCTAGGGGGATGCTGTCCAGGGTTAAATATCTCCCTGCTTTACTTCCTTGTTTGGTGGGCTTTTTTGATCTTTTCCTTTTACCCCCTGTGGCTATTTGCCATTCCGTCGAACTTTCGTCGTCCGACGTATCAGAAGGGGGTAAAGGCAAAGCATTTGTGTTAATATGTATGCTTGTAGAAATTGTTGATGTTTTGTGCGGTGTTTGTGTTGTTATGGTGTTAGTGTTAGAATTTGTCTTCTCGTCACTGTTTTCTGTCTTTTTAATTGTCGTCCTGGGTGTTGGTGTGGATCTATCTTTTGGTTCAGCATGATGATTTGGTTGCGTCGTCAACGGTGATTTTGTTGGTACTGTTTCTTTTCTTGGTGATGTTGTTGGGGTTTGTTTGCTGGTTTGTTGTTTTTCTTGGCATTGTTCCATAATTGAGTGTGTTGGTGTTGGTGTTGGCAACAAGGGTTTTTTATTTGTTTTCTGATTTGTTCTTTCTTGTTTTTTCTGTGCTAGAGCGCACTTGGCAATTAAATGCTCTGGGCTGCCACAGTTGTAGCATCTAGGCTTTTTGCCTTCTGCCACAACATATAGCCTTTGCCCATTTTCTAGGTGGATCCTATCGCGTAGGTTCTCGATAGAGGCCCCCTCAATCTGGATGGTCACTACTATTGTTTTTCCACCCCAATTGTCGTTTAGGTACACGGCGGTTTCTAAAATATTGATCTTTTTCAAATGGTAACAGATTGCCCTTGTTATCCATTTGTTCGGGATCTCGGGGGGTACATTTTTAATAGTAATTCTACTCACTCTCTGGCCTTTGAAATAAGGTACCATTTTGATATCATCATTTTCCAAAGACTCGGTAGAGTGAACTTTTGCCACTTCCTGGTTAGGGAAGCGGACCACTACTGTGTTAAACTGGGGACCCCAGTTTATATATTCTCTTTTTTCATTATGTTCTTTAAACATTTTTCTATATCCGTTTTTGTAATCTGTTCAGTTTGTTTTTTGTTTTTTCTTTTAATTTTATATATAATTGTCTTATTTTCTATTTGTTCCTTTATGTGTTGAGGTGTATGCAGCACTAAATCTTGCCCACGGGTTGTAAAGAGAGCTCTCGTTTCTATTAGCTCTTCATTTGTAAATGTTACTATTTCTTTCTTCTGACGCAGAGTGTCAGCGAAATTTACTGGTGTTGTTGATTTTTCACTATTAGATGGTTAATTTTTATTGTTGTTGTTGTTGTTGTTGTTTTTCTTAATAGTATTCGCGTGAGTTTCATTTTTATCATTTATGTTGGTCGTGGTGGTAGTGGTGGTGGTGGTGGAGGTGGTGGTGGTAGCAGTAGTAGTCTCGTTGTTGTTGTTGTTAGTGGTGGTGGTGGGGGTGGTGGTGACAGGGCTGTTACCGCAAGTGGTTGCAGCGTTCACTACCACGTCATTCAGGTTTGCACTTTGCGTGCATACGTTCTTTTTTTCTCCTAGCGTTTCCAGACTAGGAAAATGCTGGTCCATAAAAGAACGTGACCAGCGTTCTACAGTAAAATTTCTTGACATTTTATAATGTCGAGAAGAAAATTACACAAATTGGAAAAGCACTCAAACGAAAGTTGGGTGCCTTACACACCTTATTTACAAAAATGTACACAAAATATGGGCTATAAATAGTCAAAATAAACGATTACCTTCGGAGCCGAAGTGACAGCACATCCGTAGATAGATAGAGAGATAGATAGATAGAGAGAGAAAGAGAGAGAGAGAGAGAGAGAGAGAGAGAAGACGATAGATAGATAGATAGATAGATAGATAGATAGATAGATAGATAGATAGATAATAGATGATAGACGGACAGATATAGATAGATAGATAATAGATAGATAGATAGATAGATAGATAGATACACGGACAGATAGATAGATAGATAGATAGATAGATAGATAGATAGATAGATAGATAGATAGATAGATAGATAGAAAGTACTTGAAGCCAACGTGAATGATTACCAGGATCATCTATGTAAGTTTTAAACGCTAATAACATAAGCCACAGTATCCGATTCACAAAGGAATATAAACTACTCATTTTGGATATGTTAATCATAAAAAGATAGAGTAACATTGAAATCCAGATAAACTTCAAACCAACAGATTCACGCCAATATATGATTTATTCTATCTTCTGTCTAAAACATACGAAACTATAACACCTTGGGTGGGTGGGTGGGGGTAAGAAGGATTTGCACAACTGTATCCAAAACAGAAACCTGGTGGAAACGACTTCGTGTAGTTAAAATTATTTTTCCTGAAACCCAGTAACTTTAATCAATAACGAAATAGATCGAGCAAAAATGACAGATATCTAATTATTACTAAAATCAAGAAAGAATCCTAATACACTTAGTACTTTACATTAATATAAAGACAAACAATCCAAGAAATGCTAAAGCATAAAGCACCATTCATTAAAATGTTCCTTTTTTGATGAACGACCCTTGAATGAGAAAGGCATTCGAGAAAGATACGCAATAATTAAAATTAAATGACGACCAACACCTTTAAAAGATTACCTACTAGCGGCAAATTACTCTCCAAATAAATAGTTCCAATAGTCCGAAAGTGTAACCACTGTAATTGTGGAGTTTGTATAAATCTCATTGAATGTTCGACATACGAAGTTATATCAGGTCAATAAAAGTCATTTCAGCTATGCATTAAGAAATCAAAAGTATGTTATGAAATGCAGTGGGTATAACGAAGACTGTAGGACAAACAGAATTAACTTAGAGGCGTAGAATGACGTTTCAACGTCAACAAATACTGGGGTCCAGTACCAGTAAAATACACATTAATAAACAGAGGGAATTTGATGGAACAAGCAAAAATACCAACTATCGAATCTTTCTTTTAGACTCGCATCTTATGACCTACACCTACAAGGCAATATCAACTTGAAACATACTTCAAGTTCCACATTTGAACTAGAAAAATAACCAGCCAACGATCCCACTTCACGCAACACAATAGAGCTTGTAAAAAGTTTTTCTTTTTAAAATCTTCATCATGTTTTACTTCTAACTCACTGAATTGTTATGAATCTTATTAAGCTTTCAAATTTATATCACGTATTTTTGCTATGGAATTTATCGAACGTTTCTTACTGGAACGAAACTTGTTGAACACTTGAATTTTTATCATGTAACTTTGCTACGAAATTTTTCAGCATGTTTTATCTCTATGAAGCTTTTTCTTGTATATTCTGTTTTCTTTCTTTTAATTTTCATCTTAAGTAAGTTTTATTTCTATTTATCAATGAAAGGAAAAAAATGTTTAAGCCGGTATGGTTTTTAATATATAAAAATTGAAATT
>NC_043018.1:27592436-27597436 GCF_006345805.1 Octopus sinensis
GGAACAAAAAGTAAGCCTCTACTCTGTCACTCAACTTGGTAGATATTATACATTAATCACCTACACATCACTCATCATTGTCATAAAAAGTCTTTAAAAAGCATATGAGAGGGAGCTGAAAAGTTCCTGGCTTTAAGGGTGTCGCGAAAGGCCTGGTTTGAGGAGCAACCTCCTCAGTTCTTTACAGGACTTCGAAAAAAATTAATATGAAGGAGGAATATGTTCAAAATAAAATCATAATTAATCGATCCTCCTGTATTTGCCGTTCCCGAAAGCCAGGAACTTGTCAACACACCCTCGTATATGTGTGCCTCTGTATATGCATGTATGTGTGTGTGTGTAAGTCTTTTGAGAAAATAGTTGACTTCTGCCCAGGTGTGGAAACTATAGTGATATCCGTGGGGCAGCTGATGTTGGGGGTGGGTTGGATTGTTAATATGGCTGTTATTGTATGTGGGGAATAGTTTTATGAAACACCCATTTGATATATATATATATATATATATATATTATATATATATATATATATATATAAATATATACAGAGAGAGAGGGAGAGAGAGAAAGAGAGAGAGAGAAAGAGAGAGAGAGAAAGAGAGAGAAGATAAGAAATGGAGTAATAATTAACAACGATAAATTACAAGTTTATATATATATATAGGGGTAAAAAGTCAAGGTAGAAAATGCTAAAATAACTTTAGAAATAACATTTCAGTACCGGTTTCAATCATTGAGACTTTTTCAACTGTAATTAAAGGAAAACAATTAACTTTAAGAAAATTTCAAAGAAAAGTTTTTTAAATGAGTATTTGTATAGTATTCAAATACATGGGGCATCTTCCTTGTTTCTGCCTGTCTCTCTCTCTCTTCTTTACTCTTGTGGGTTCGAGATCGTTGTAAATTCTTGGCAACGAAGAAGAAGAAGAAGAAGAAGAAGAAGAAGAAGAAGAAGAAGAAGAAGAAGAAGAAGAATGTAATGCAGGCGCGCTATGATAGTAGTAAGATGTTAAATGGTCAAGTGCCCTTAAAGTGACTTGTTGGGTATGGTAGTAGAGATTGAATTATACAGGAGTGGCTGTGTGGTAAGTAGCTTGCTTACAAACCACATGGTTTCAGGTTCATTCCAACTGCGTGGCACCTTGGGCAAGTGTCTTCTACTATAGCCTCGGGCCGACGAAAGCCTTGTTAGTGGATTTGGTAGACGGAAACTGAGAGAAACTCGTCGTATATATGCATATATATATGTGTGTGTGTATGTATGTATGTGTGTGTATATATTTGTGTGTCTTTGTTTGTCCCCCAACATCGCTTGACAACCGATGAGGGTGTGTTTACGTCCCCGTAACTTAGCGGTTCGGCAAAAGAGTCCGATAGAATAAGTACTAGGCTTACAAAAATAAGTCCTCGGGGTCCATTTGCTCGACTAAAGGCGGTGCTCCAGCATGGCCGCAGTCAAATGACTGAAACAAGTAAAAGAGTAAAGAATAAAAGGGTATATATATATATATATATATATATATATATATGTAAAACTATTCTGCACATACAATAACCTTCATAACAACAATCGAACGCACCTCCATCACTCCATCATCAGCTGTCCCACGGATATCACAATGGTTTCGACACTTGGGCAGAAGTCAACTATTTTCTCAGAAGACTTATACACACACATACACTTATATACACATGCACACATATACGAGGGAGTGTTGAAAAGTTCCTGGCTTTCGGGAAAGGCAAATACAGGAGGATCAATTAATTATGATTTTGTCGTTGATTTCTTGAAATTGTGGAGTAGATGAACAGCCGACAACGGGTGAAGGGTCGTTCTTTAAGTTACTTGTCTATTCTTGTTTTCCATTTGTTTCTCCCGTTGTTCGCATACTTAAGTTTGCCTCGTATTTCATGTTGTTTACGTTTTGTGACGTACTGTACCCATATATGCATATATATTTTATTTTTATTATATATATGTATATATATATATATATATATATATATATGCATACATACATGCATACATACATACACACACATAGCGTGGCTGTGTGGTAAGAAGCTTGCTCCCAAACCATATGATTTTGTTGGTGTGTTTAAGTCCCCATAACTTAGCGATTCTGTTTAGAATGAATAAGTCCTGGGGTCGATTTCTTTGACTAAAAACCCTTTAAGTTGATCCCCCAGCATGGCACCAGTCAAATGATTGAAACAAGTCAAAGAATAAGAGAAAGAAATATATACACGAGGTGGGTGCTGAAAGCTCCTGGTTTTAAGGGCATCGCTAAAAGCCTTGTTGGAGTCCCAACCTTCGACGTTCTTTTACAATGCTTATAAAAACTGAAGGACTGCTGCAATATATGTCGAATAAATCATAATTAACTGATCCTCATCTATTTTCTTTTATCCAAAGCCAGGAACGTTTCAGCACTTGCTCGTATGTATGTAAGCATGTATGTATGTATGTATGTATGTATGTATGTATGTATGTATGTATGTATGTATGTATGTATGTATGTATGTATGCATATAAGTATGTATGTATGTATGTATGCGTGTATGTATATATGTATGCATATAAGTATGTATGTATGAATGCATATAAGTATGTATGTATGTATGTATGTATGCATGTATGTATGTATGTATGCATGTATGTATGTATATATGTATGCATACAAGTATGTGTGTATGTATATATGTATTATGTATGTATGTATGCATGCATGTATGTATGAGTGTATGTATGCATATAAGTATGTATGTATTTGTGTATGTATGTATGCATATAAATTTGTATGTATGTATGTATGTATGCATGTATGCATATAAGTATGTATGTATGTATGTATGCATATAAGTATGTATGTATGTATGTATGTATGTATGTATGTATGTATGTATGCATGTATGTGCGGGGGAAGGAGGTGCTGAAAAGTTCCTGGCTTTAAGGGTGTCATGAAAAACCTGGTTGGAGGCACAACCTTCCAACTTCATTTTAAGGACTTCTGCAGTAAGTGAATGAATTTGTGAGGGGAATAATTTGCACAAAATCACAATTAACTGATCCGCCTGTATATTCTTTTACTCAAAGCCAGGAACTTTTCACCACACCTCCGTTTATTGACTGATTTTGTTCTAAATCAACGTTTCTTAACCATTTTCACCTATGGACCATTTTGGTACCTATTTTACTTGGATGGAACCTCGTAGACTTTCGATGTTAAAATACCCTTAAAGTTTTATATTTTTATTATTAAATATTATTAAAAATAGTATTTTTTTAAAAAAACTGTCAGTGGCTGTGTGGTTAGAAGTTTACTTCCTGACAACAAGACTAAAGCCTTGTCAATAGATTTGGTAGTTGGAAACTGAAAGAAGCTCGTCATATATATATATATATTTTTTTTTTTCACCATGTGTACTTCGTAAACACCAGTCGTTTTTTTCTCCATCTCCTGTTGCCCACTTTGGGATCTTTCTTTCCTCTCTCTTCCTTCTTTATGTTTCCGACGAAGAGCTCTGCTCGAAACGTCATACCTTCCTGCTTCCATATTTCCTGAGCGCCTATTAATAATAATACTGTAATTGTTCCACTGTTGTTGTTTTTTTGTTTTCCCGTTTGGATTAAAATTACATATATATATATATATATAATATATATATATATATATATATATATATATATATATATAATATATATATATATAAAGATAAATTAAATAGCGAGATACTATTGAGAATCCAATAATATATTTATATCATATTAGCATAATATTATATAACATAAGCAATTATTAAAAAAACCATAAAAGGCCAACAAATTGTTTCGACTCTCTTTTTCTCTTTTCTCTTTTTACTTGTTTCAGTCATTTTGACTGCGGCCATGCTGGTGCACCGCCTTTAATCGAGCAACTCGATCCCGGGACTTATTTTTTGTAAGCCCAGTACATATTCTATCGATCTCTTTTGCCGAACCGCAAAGTGACAGGGACATAAACACACCAGCATCGGTTGTCAAGCATTGCTAGGGGGACAAGCACAGACACACACACATACACGCACATACACATATATACATATATACGACGGGCTTCTTTCAGTTTCCGTCTACCAAATCCACTCACAAGGCTTTGGTCGGCCCGAGGCTATAGTAGAAGACACCTGCCCAAGTTGCCACGCAGTGGGACTGAACCCAGAACCATGTGGTTGGTAAACAAGCTACTTACCACACAGCCACTCAGTTCTCTTATATATAAAGTCACTTCAGGTCATGATTTAAATATAGACGAAATTCCGTGTGAATATATTTATTCTTTTAAGAAACTGATATCCTTGGATCAGATTCTTAAAAGAACACTCTCCGTTGTTCCTTCTATTTGCCGAATTGTGTAAGGACCATGTCGTGTCCCCACTTACATCGGCCTCCTCTCAGTCACACAATACGTCATGGCCTTAAAAAACCGAAAAACATGTTAGTGGTTTGTTTTCCATCATATTCTTTTTATTCCTTGACGAATCCACGATGACAGTTTAGACCTAAAACTGAATATTTCTGGAGGAAACAGCTACGTGGGAAAGGCTATAAGGAATGAAACTAATTTCAAACGGTTAAGAGAAGGTAGTGAGGGATTTTCAACTCATGAATATCTACCTGTCTACCTAGCTACCCACCTATCTATCTAATTACCTACCGACCTACCTACCTACCTACCTACCTACCTACCTACCTACCTACCTACCTACCTACCTACCTACCTACCTACCTACCTACCTACCTACCTGCCTGCCTACCTACCTACATACCAACCAACTTACCTACCTACTTACCTACCTACCTACCTGCCTGCCTGCCTACCTACCTACCTACCTACCAACTTACCTACCTACCTACCAACCTGCCTGCCTACCTACCTACCTACCTACCTACCTACCTACCTATCTACCTACCTACCCACTTATCTGCCTACTGTCATACATACATATGCACAAATGGGAAA
>NC_043018.1:27602436-27604936 GCF_006345805.1 Octopus sinensis
AACATATATATACACACACACACACACACACACATACACATACATATATGTATATATATATATATATATATATACAATGGGCTTTCCGTCTACCAAATCCACTCACGTGGGTTTGGTCGACCCGAGGCTATAGTAGAAAATACTCGCCCAAGTGCCACACAGTGGGACTGAACCGGCACCATGTAGTTGGTAAGCAATCTACTTACCACATAGCCACTCCTGAACCTATATTTGTCCATGTACTTTTTATATTGTTACTTATGCTTTTGAGCATATTCATTTTGTAATTTGTGTGGGGAGGCTACAACTGATGTGGTGCGTGGTTAGGCTATTACCGGCATGATTGTAAGTGGGGAGGCCCTTACTGGGCCAAATGTTGGCCTTCACAAAATATGGCACCTTCTCACCAAGGGAGGCTTGTGTTGCTTTTGACCCATGGTGCACAATCCTGGATAAGCACCATATAGTCAAACCCAAACTTCTGATCTATCCAAGGTAACAGTGAGTTCTTCGGGATGCCCAGATGCTCTTTTGTGCCGATCGTCAAATACCATCACAGAGACAGGATTCTTAGTTTTAAGCACAGTTAGAAGTGTTGTATGCAATCTCTCGAGAAATTCAGCAATTCGCCCCTGCGTTCACAGTGAACTTCTCGTTCACAAACACGTGAGTTTTTCCTTCTCCTTGATGCCTGTTGAATGACAAAAAGCTTTGGGCATCTCTGATTGCTTTAGCCGTGGCTGTTAGGGGATGAGGGCGTCGTGGAACATAGCTAGTCAAGCCAAGTTTCCTGTTCACAGCTCTGGACAATGGAAAGGGACACATTGCGTTTCTTTGCAAGATTTGTTAAGGATGCGGATGGGTTGGGTTCGATCGAGCGTTTGAGGCCAACGAGAAGCTTAGGATTGTGCCCGGAATCACTTCGAGTCCTGTATTCTTTTCTATCAATTTTTCCTTCTTCTTTAAATTGTTTATACACACGATAAACTTTTGGTTCTGGAAGTTTCATCAACTTAACAATTTTATTGGCAGTGTGCAAAACAAGCGCCAAAGCAATAATGGTAGGGCGATTCTATTGTTCCGTGAATTACTTTTGTCGAATCAGTTCGCTATTTACTTGAAAAATAAAGAGGAGGGTTAGATTTTCAAGCAAGCAAAAGCATTGTCAAAAAATATAATGTTAGAGCCACTAAGTCAAATGGTCAAAATTGGTCACAATTTATCAGCAAGATCCTGTATATATATATATTAATAATAGAGTTTTTTATAAGTAAATTTTTATTTAGATTATATAGATTATTTATATCTTTAAAATATTGATTATATTTTAGGTTTTGAAACCACCTGAAGAATGTCTCATAGAAGTGCTGACACGAAACAATCGTAGTGGTTATTTTAATTATATTTAATTTTATAAATTTCTTTATGTATTGGCTTAAGTCTTTCTTTGTTTGATTGCATAATAGTGGTTTTGTCTCTAATAATATAATATAATATTTTACTATAAAATGGATTCAATCCTAAATCTGATTTTCCCTGTAAATTTGGATTTATTCCCTAATATTATTATTATATATAATATATATTATATACATATATGTATATATATAATGTAATATATATATACATACATACATACATACATACATACATACATACATACATACATATATTATATATATATATATATATATACGTTTAAATATTTGTTGTGCAAGATTTTTTATGTGAAGTCGTGTGTTGAAACAGATTTCGTGTTATTTTGCTTCAGTTTTATTTATTTTTTACATTAATCTTAATCTTATTTCGGTCAGAGTTCTTTCGTCACACTCCTGTGACCGCATCAGTGGTCCTTTGTTTTTCTTTCTTATTTGTGTCTCTCCTTACTAACCGTCAGCCATTTTGTATTTCAAAATGGAAATACAAAATGGCTGACGGTTAGTAAGGAGAGACACAAAGAAGAAAACAAAGGACCACTGATGCGGCCACAGGAGTGTGACGAAAGTACTCTGGCCGAAATAAGATTAAGATTAATGTAAAAAATAAATAAACACTGAAGAAAAATAACACCAAATATATAGTGCGTGTTTTTATGGCTAAACTGGCAAAATGACCATTCCGAAATATAACAATCTATATATATATATATATATATATATATATATATATATATATATATATATATATATATATATATATATATATATACATATATGCAGCACGGATTTTTGTCAGTGAACAGGTCGCGGATTTTAGCGACGAAAATATTTGACAAATTAAACTAAATGTTGAAGTGAATCGAATGGCTTTTGTGTGTTTCTTAAATGGCTTATAAACACCTTCCACGCTGCAATCAATGTGTTTTCGTTTCAGCACATGATCTCAGATCGAATTACTTGCTATGCGAGTACATCTCCGTAATATATATATATATATATATATATATATAATATATATTATTATATATAATATATATTATATATATATATATATATTCATA